>NC_135986.1:4979866-5013892 GCF_053455715.1 Rhinoraja longicauda
AGGCCTCAAATCAGCCCCACACACGGATGGTCAGACACATGGGGGGTGGCTCAGACACACGGGGTGCAACGCACGGGGAGGAAGGAGGCCTCACCTCAGCCCCACACACGGAGGGTCAGACACACGGGGTGGGGGGGTCAGACACACGGGGGCAACGCACGGGGGGGGGGGGGGCAGACGCACATTAGCCCAACACACATGGGGAGGTTCAGACCGCACGGGGGGGGGGGAGGCAACATACGGGGGGCAACGCACAGGGGAGCGGGGTTGGTCAGTCACACTGGGGCAAGGCAGCCTCACATTTACCCACAGCTTGGGCCGGATAGGGTAGGGCTGGGCTGGGCTGGGTAGAGTTGGGCAGGATTGACATAGGCAGGGTTGGACGTGGTAGCGATTTGGGCAGAGTTGAGTTGGACGTTGTTGGGATGGGCAGAGTTGGGTTGGGCAGAGTTGGGTTGGACGTTGTTGGGATGGGCAGAGTTGGGTTGGGTAGAGTTGGGTTGGCAGAGTTGAGTGTTTGACGTTGTTGGGTTGGGTTGGGCAGGGTTGGGTTGGGTAGAGTTGGGTTGGGCAGAGTTGGGTTGGGTAGAGTTGAGTCGGACATTGTTGGGTTGGGTTGGGCAGAGTTGAGTTAGACGTTGTTTGAGTTGGGCTTTGTTGGGTTGAGCAAAGTTGCGTTGGGTAGAGTTGGGTTGGAAGTTGTTGGGTTGGGTTGGGCAGAGTTGGGTTGGGCAGAGTTGGGTGGAAGTTGTTGGGTTGGGTTGGGCAGAGTTGGGTTGGGCAGAGTTGGGTTGGAAGTTGTTGGGTTGGGTTGGGCAGAGTTGGGTTGGGCAGAGTTAGGTTGGGCAGAGTTGGGTTGGGCAGAGTTGGGTTTGGAAGTTGTTGGTTGGGTTGGGCAGAGTTGGGTTGGCAGAGTTGGGTTGGAAGTTGTTGGGTTGGGTTGGGCAGAGTTGGGTTGGACGTTGTGAGGAATGTGGACATCTCGATGCCCACACCCTACACCATGCCCACATTCTACAACATGCCCACATTCCGAGCTCCATGCCCACATCCCACATCTCCATGCCCACTTTCCCAGACCCATGCCAACATTCCCAAGCTCCGTTTCCATTTTCTCGATCCATACCCTCACCCTCAGCTCCACGCCTACATTCCCAGCACCTGCCACATCCCCATACATCCCCACATCCCACACCTCCATGTCTACATGCCCACATTCTCCTGCCTTCTCCCCCACAACCCCTGACACCCGCACTAATCAAGAATCTATCTATCTCTGCCTTAAATACATCCACTGACTTGTGGCCCTCCACAGCCGTCTGTGGCAAAGAATCCCACAGATTCACCGCCCTCTGACTGAAGAAATTCCCCCTCATCTCCTTCCTAAAAGAACATGATCAGCCATGATCACAATGAATGGCGGTGGTGACTTGAAGGGCCAAATGGCCTCCTCCTGCACTATTTTCTATGTTTCTATGTAACGCCCTTTAATTCTGGGGCTGTGCCCTCTGGTCCTGGACTCTCCCACTAGTGGAAAATCTCCGCATCCACTCTGTCCAGGCCTATAACTGTTCACATTGTGGCACGTTGTGAATTGCCCTCACCTGTAGCTTCTGTTGGAGTTGTCTGGATTGCCGTGGGTGGAGTAGTTTTAAACCATCGCTGGTGCAGTTGAGGCAAGCGTTGATTCTGCAGACGTTACCGTCCCTAATTCCGGAGTCGTTACGGCCCCTGAGAATGGAGTTGTTACAGAACCCCGAGTCCGGAATCATTACAGTCCTGGAGTCCTCAGTCGTTACTGTCACTGATTCTGGAGTCGTTACATTCCCTGATTCTGCCGTGATTGCACTCCTGGTTATATCAGTCGTTATAGCCCCTGGATCTGGAGATGTTGCATTCCCTGGTTCCCGAGTCGTTCTAGCCCCTGGATCTGTAGTTCCATCTGCTGATTCTGGAGCTGTTACACTCCCTGGTTCCTGAGTTGTTACACTCCCTGGTTCCTGAGTTATTACACTCCCTGGTTCCTGAGTTGTTATGGCCCCTGGTTTCCTGAGTTGTTACAGTCTCTGGTTCCTGAGTTATTACGGCCCCTGGTTCCTGAGTTGTTACAGTACCTGGCTCCTGATTTGTTACAGTCTCTGGTTCTTGAGTTGTTATAGTCTCTGGTTCTCGAGTTATTACATTCCCAGATTCTGGAGTTGTGTTTTCCGTCGTTCTGACTGTTGTAAATCCCGCTGTCGTGTGTCCTGTGCTGTTGTGCAGTGGAGTGCTGGATGAAGTTGGGGATTGTGTGGTAATATTTGCAAGATCTATCAGAGAGAAACAAAAGCGAGTCATAAGCAATAGGAGTAGAATTAGGCCATTCGGCCCTTCGAGCCTGTACGCACCGCCATTCAATGTGATCATGGCTGATCATTCTCAATCAGTACCCCCGTTCCTGCCTTCTCCCCATACCCCCTGACTCCGCTATCCTTAAGGGCTTTATCTAGCTCTCTCTTGAATGCATTGAGAGAATTGGCCTCCAATTCAATCATGGCTGATCTATCTCTCCCTCCCAACCCCATTCTCCTGCCATCTCCCCCGTAACCCCTGACACCCGCACTGATCAAAAATCTATCTATCTCTGCCTTAAAAATATCCCCTGACTTGGTCTGTAGACTGACCATTATTCACCAAATGTCTTATTTGGTTTAGTTTAGTTTAGAGACACAGCGCGGAAACAGGCCCTTCGGCCCACCGGGGTCCGCGCCAACCAGCGATTCCCGCACACTAAAGGAATCAAGGGATGTGGGGGAGAAAGCAGGAACGGGGTACTGATTGTGGATGATCCGCCATGATCGTGTTGAATGGCGGTGCAGACCCGGTGGGCCGAAGGGCCTGTTTCCGTGCTGTATCTCTAAACTAATCTAAACTACACCATCCCATCATAGCTTGGGATGGTGTAGCCCAGGAGCAAACCCGACTGTGATGTTTTCAAGAGAGAGTTAGATTTAGCTCCTAAGGTTAACGGGGTCAGGGGGTTAGGTGGAGAAGGCAGGAACGGGGTACTGATTGAGAATGATCAGCCGTGATCACATTGAATGGCGGGTGCTGGCTCGAAGGGCCGAATGGCCTCCTCCTGCACCTATGTTTCTATGTTTCTGCGGCGTTTCTTTGTTGCACCGTGCGTGAGCGTGGGACGTGACGTGCGTGCGGTTCCGATTTCACTTACACGAGCAGTGGCCACTGATCACAGCGATGTTGTCCAAACCGATGTCCCCTTGCTCCGTCACGCCACGCTCAGCCTCGAAGATCACCTGACAGCGGAAAGAAAGGGAATTGTAAACGGTCCTTATGAATGAGTGAGTGAATGAGTGAATGAATGAATGAGTGAGTGAGTGAATGAATGAATGAGTGAATGAATGAATGAATGAATGAGTGAGTGAATGAATGAATGAATGAGTGAATGAATGAATGAATGAATGAGTGAATGAATTAATGAATGAATGAGTGAATGAATGAATGAATGAATGAATGAGTGAATGAGTGAGTGAATGAATGAGTGAATGAATGAGTGAATGAGTGAATGAATGAATGAATGAGTGAATGAATGAATGAATGAATGAATGAATGAGTGAATGAATGAATGAATGAGTGAAGTGAATGAATGAATGAGTGAGTGAGTGAATGAATGAATGAGTGAATGAATGAATGAATGAATGAGTGAATGAATGAGTGAATGAATGAATGAATGAATGAATGAATGAATGAGTGAGTGAGTGAATGAATGAGTGAATGAATGAGTGAATGAGTGAGTGAGTGAATGAATGAATGAATGAATGAATGAATGAATGAATGAATGAATGAGTGAATGAGTGAGTGAGTGAATGAATGAGTGAACGAATGAATGAGTGAATGAATGAGTGAGGTGAATGAATGAATGAATGAATGAATGAATGAATGAATGAATGAATGAGAGAATGAATGAATGAGTGAGTGAGTGAATGAATGAATGAATGAATGAATGAATGAATGAATGAATGAATGAATAAATGAATAAATGAGTGAGTGAGTGAGTGAGTGAGTGAATGAATGAATGAGTGAATGAGCGAATATAGAAGTTGGGATGTAATGTTAAAATTGTACAGGGCATTGGTGAGGCCGAATCTGGAGTATGGTGTGCAGTTCTGGTCGCTAAATTATAGGAAGGATGTCGACAAATGGAGAGGGTGCAGAGGAGATTTACTAGAATGTTGCCTGTGTTTCAGCACTTAAGCTACAGAGAGAGGTTGAACAGGTTGGGTCTTTATTCTTTGGCGCGTAGAAGGTTGAGGAGGAACTTGATAGGAGGTTTTTTAAATTTTAAGAGGGACGGACAGAGTTGACGTGGGTAGGCTTTTCCCCTTGAGAGTGGGGAAGATTCCAACAAGGGGACATAACTTTAGAATTGAGGGACAAAGTTGTAGGGGTAACATGAGGGGTAACTTCTTTACTCAGAGGGTGGTGGCTGTATGGAATGGGCTTCCGGTGGAAGTGGTGGAGGCAGGCTCGATTTTATTATTTAAGAGTAAATTGGATAGGTGTATGGATGGGAGGGGATTGGAGGGTTATGGTCTGAGAGCAGGTAGATGGGACTAGGTCGGAGAGAGTGGTCGGTGTGGACTGGTAGGGCCGAACGGGCCTGTTTCCGTGCTGTAGTTGTTATATGAATTAATGAGTGAGTGAATGAATGAATGAGTGAATGAATGAATGAGGTGAATGAATGAATGAATGAATGAATGGGGAGAACGCACAAACTCCGTGCAGACAGCGCCCGTGGTTGGGATCGAACCCGGGTCTCCGGCGGCAGTGAAGAAAGCCAATGGAATGTTGGCCTTCATAACAAGAGGAGTTGAGTATAGGAGCAAAGAGGTCCTTCTACAGTTGTACAGGGCCCTAGTGAGACCGCACCTGGAGTACTGTGTGCAGTTTTGGTCTCCAAATTTGAGGAAGGATATTCTTGCTATGGAGGGGACGTGCAGCGTAGGTTCACTAGGTTTAATTCCCGGAATGGCGGGGACTGTCGTATGTTGAAAGGCTGGAGCGATTGGGCTTGTATACACTGGATTTTAGAAGGATGAGGGGGGATCTTATTGAATCATATAAGATAATTAGGGGATTGGACACATTAGAGGCAGGAAACATGTTCCCAATGTTGGGGGAGTCCAGAACAAGGGGGCCCACAGTTTAAGAATAAGGGTCGGTCGGCCCATTTAGAACGGAGATGAGGAGGAACTTTTTCAGTCAGAGAGTGGTGAAGGTGTGGAATTTCTCTGCCTCAGAAGGCAGTGGAGGCCAGTTCGTTGGATGCTTTCAAGAGAGAGCTGGATAGAGCTCTTAAGGATGGCGGAGTGGGAGGGGGGGTAATTGGGGGAGAAGGCAGGAACGGGGGTACTGATTGAGAGTGATCAGACCATGATCGCATTGAATGGGCGGTGCTGGCTCGAAGGGCTGAATGGCCCTCCTCCTGCAACCTATTGTCTATTGTCTATTGTCTATTGTCGTGAGGGCAGCAGCTTCTACCCACTGCTCCAACAGTTTAAACAGATGTCCAGAAACATAATTATCATTATAATCACCAGCAAAAAATGCTTCGACTGTATATTGTTGGGATGCTTCAATCTAAAGGGCCTGTCCCACAAAGGTGGTTTTAAGGCGACTGCCGGTGACTAGGGTTGTCGCCGAATGTTCGTCGGGGTACTGATTGAGAATGGTCAGCCATGACCACAATTGAATGGCGGTGCGTACAGGCTCGAAGGGCCGAACGGCCTCCTCCTGCACCTATTGTCTATTGGGTGTTAACACTTTGGCCCCACTTCAGAAGGGAAGTGTGAGGCGGGCAGATGCAGTTTAATGTGGACTAGACCAAATGGACCCGTTGGGCCCAAACTTCTCCTGCATTGGAGCAGCACTAGTGGGAGAGTCTAGGACCAGAGGGCACAGCCTCAGAATTAAAGGACGTCCCTTTAGAAAGGAGTTTAAATGGAATTTCTTCAGTCAGAGGGCGGTGAATCTGTGGGATTCTTTGCCACAGATGGCTGTGGAGGTCATCTCCAAAACCGCCCTCTGTCGATGAGGGGAGGGGAGGGGAGGAGAGGGGGAGGGGGAGGGGGGGGGAGAGGAGAGGAGGGGAGAGGAGGGGAGGGGAGGGAGAGGAGAGGAGAGGAGAGGAGAGGAGAGGAGAGGGGAGGGGAGGGGATTTGTGGATGTTTTTTGAGGCAGAGATAGATAGATTCTTGATCAGTGCGGGTGTCAGGGGTTGTGGGGAGAAGGCAGGAGAATGCGGTTGGGAGGGAGAGATGGATTAGCCGTGATTGAATGGCGGAGTGGACTCGATGGGCCGAATGGCCTAATTCTGCTCTTATCACTGATGAACGGTTTGCAATATAGATCAGGCTTGGTTTAATTACTGGACAGAAAGACAGACACAAAGTGCTGGAGTAACTCAGCGGGACAGGCAGCATCTCTGGAGAGAAGGAATGGGTGACGTTTCGGTTCAAGACCCTTCTTCAGAAGAAGGATCTTGACCCGAAACGTCACCTCGATTCCCCTACTCTGGGCAAGAGGACTCTGTGCGTCTACCCGATCTAGGACATTAATTGCTGGACAAGTCTGTTCACTTAACTCCCCTCCCCCTTCCTCTTCCTCCCTCTCCTCTCCTCCCCTCCCCTCACCTCCCCTCCCCTCCCCCTCTCCTCCTCTCCCCTCCCCTCCGCTCTGCTCCGCTCCCCTCTCCTCCTCTCCCCTCCTCTCCCCCTCCCCTCTCCTCCTCTCCCCTCCCCTCCCCTCCCGCTCTGCTCCCCTCCCCCTCCCCTCCCCCTCCCCTCTCCTCCCCTCCCCTCCTCTCCCCTCCCCTCTCCTCCTCTCCCCTCCCCTCCCCTCCGCTCTGCTCCGCTCCCCTCCCTTCCTCTCTCCTCTCCTCCCCTCCCCTCCCCTCTCCTCCCCTCCCCTCCCCTCCCTCCCCTCCCCTCCTCTCCCCTCCTCTCCTCTCCTCTCCTCTCCTCTCCCCCCCTCCCCTCCCCTCCCCATCCCCTCCCCTCATCGACAGAGGTCGGTTTTGGAGATGTCAGTGGCTCAGATCCCTGGCACATCTTTCTCTCTTTACTTCAGTTGGGCTAACGAGCTTCCTGCTCATTAACGTAGATTAATGAGACTCTGGGATCTTGGGCCTGATGTGATCATTAGTCGAAAGATCCAGGAAAAACTTGGCCATGTAGGTCAGTTTCAATCCTCACCATTGCACGTCGTGTTCCGTTAGAAGAGAATTAAGCCAGCTTTGCATTTTCTGCAGCCTTTCAGTTTAGTTTAGTTTAGAGATACAGCGCGGAAACAGGCCATTCGGCCCACCCAGCCTGCAGCGGTGGAGCTGCTGCCTCTAGGGGTTGCCAACTGTCCCCGTATAAGCCGGGACAATCCCCGTATTTTGGGCTAAACTGGTTTGTCCCGTACGGGACCGCCCTTGTCCCGTATTAGGTCCGAGCAGCGCTGTAGGCCCGGACGCTGTAGGCCCGGACGCTTGTAGGCCCGGACACTGTAGGCCCGGACACTGTAGGCCCGGACACTGTAGGCCCGGACACTGTAGGCCCGGATACTGTAGGCCCGGACACTGTAGGCCCAGACACTGTAGGGCCCGGGAGCCGCTTTAGGCCTGGGCAGTGTAGGCCCAGACACAGTCGGCCCGGACACTGTAGGCCCGGCACTGTAGGTTTGGACACTGTAGGCCCGGACAGTGTAGGGCCGGACATTGTAGGCCCGGACACTGTACGCCCGGACAGTGTAGGTCCGGACATTGTAGGCCCAGACAGTGTAGGCCCCGGACAGTGTAGACCCGGACACTGTAGGCCCAGACACTGTAGGCCTAGAGGCCCGGGCGCAGCCTAACGGATGTTGCATAGCAACCCGCCTCCCGGCCCGGGCGGCCCGCCATTGGTGGAGCGGGCGCACGTGGCCCGCTGGCTGGGTGAGGTCACGTGGGGCGCGGGGCGGTGACGTCACCATTTCGTCCCTTATTTGGGGGTGAGGACGTTGGCCACCCCCAGCGGCCTCGCAGCGCCAGAGACCCGGGTTCGATCCCGACTAGGGGCCGGAGTTTGGAGTCGGTCCTTACCTGGGTGATGTTGTCCGCGCCGTGGGTGGGGGCTGGCACGGTGACTTGGCCCACCAGCCAGGCGTGGCTCTGGGGCAGGGTCCGATTCCACAACGGGACGTCCCGCGGCCCTCCGCCCGCCAGCACCCTGAGCGTCGCCCCGTCCGCCGCCGGCCCGTACATGTGGTAGGAGAACTCCACGCACACCGCCCCCCTCAGGTCGAGCGGGGGACTGGAGAGCCGGATGGACTGCCCCTGCATCAGGTTACTGGCCTCCAGGTAGATGTAGTGGCCTGTTGGAGAGACCGAGTAGCCACGGTGAGATTGGTAGCCCCTCACCGCTTCCCCTCCCCCCCTCACCCGCCAAACCCCCAAGAAGGGCCTCGCCTAGGGATGCCAACTGTCCCGTATTAGCTGGGACATCCGTATTTTGGGGCTAAATTGTCTTGTCCCGTACGGGACCGCCCTTGTCCCGTATTAGGCCCCGGGGGGCGTTGATTATGGTAATGATCATGGCCTGATCATTCTCAATCAGTACCCCGTTCCTGCCTTCTCCCCGTACCCCCTGACTCCGCTATCCTTAAGAGCTCTATCCAGCTCTCTCTTGAATGCATTCAGAGAATTGGCCTCCACTGCCTTCTGAGGCAGAGAACTCCACAGATTCACAATTCTCTGACTGAAAAAGGTTTTTTCCTCATCTCCGTTCTAAATGGCCTACCCCTTATTCTTAAACTGTGTGTGGCCCCTGGTTCTGGACTCCCCCCCAACATTGGGAACATGTTTCCTGCCTCTAACGTGTCCAACCCCTTAATAATCTTATACGTTTCGATAAGATCCCCTCTCATCCTTCTAAATTCCAGTGTATACAAGCCTAGCCGCTCCAGTCTTTCAACATACGACCGTCCCGCCATTCCGGGAATTAAACTGGTGAACCTACGCTGCACGCCCTCAATAGCAAGAATATCCTTCCTCAAATTTGGAGACCAAAACTGCACACAGTACTCCAGGTGCGGTCTCGCTAGGGCCCTGTACAACTGCACACAGTACTCCAGGTGCGGTCTCACTAGGGCCCTGTACAACTGCAGAAGGACCTCTTTGCTCCTATAGTCAACTCCTCTTGTTATGAAGGCCAACATTCCATTGGCTTTCTTCACTGCCTGCTGTACCTGCATGCTTCCTTTCAGTGACTGATGCACTAGGACACCCAGATCTCGTTGTACGTCCGCTTTTCCTAATTTGACACCATTCAGATAATACTCTGCCTTCCTGTTCTTACCACCAAAGTGGATAACCTCACACTTATCCGCATTAAATTGCATCTGCCATGCATCCGCCCACTCACACAACCTGTCCAAGTCACCCTGCAACCTCGTAGCATCTTCCTCACAGTTCGCACTGCCACCCAGCTTTGTATCATCTGCAAATTTGCTAATGGTACTTTAAATCCCTTCATCCAAGTCGTTGATGCATATTGTAAATAGCTGCTGTCCCAGCACCGAGCCTTGCGGTACCCCACTAGTCACTGCCTGCCATTCTGAAAGGGGCCCGTTTATCCCCACTCTTTGCTTTCTGTCTGCCAACCAACGTTCTATCCATGTCGGTACCCTACCTCCAATACCACGCGCTCTAATTTTGCCCGGGCCCGGGTCTCCGGCGCGGCACGCGAGCGCTGTCAGGCAGCGGCTCGACCGCTGCGCCACCGTGTCTCGTGTTCTTACCCTCTCCGGTCTGGGTGCCCCACGGGGCAGGGGCATCTCGTGAGGGGCCGGTGCTGTGGGTGGGCGTGGCGCCCGCGGTCCTGACCCACTGCCCCCCATCGTCGCCACACCACTGGGCCCACTTGCAGAACGGCTGGGAGTCGTCGTTGAAGTCACACCGCGTGACGTAGTCTGAGTGAATGAATGAATAGACAATAGACAACAGACAATAGGTGCAGGAGGAGGCCATTCGGCCCTTCGAGCCTGTACGAACCGCCATTCAATGTGATCATGGCTGATCATTCTCAATCAGTACCCCGTTCCTGCCTTCTCCCCATACCCCCTGACTCCGCTATCCTTAAGAGCTCTATCCAGCTCTCTCTTGAATGCATTCAGAGAATGGGCCTCCACTGCCTTCTGAGGCAGAGAATTCCACAGATTCACAACTCTCTGACTGGAAAAGTTTTTCCTCATCTCCGTTCTAAATGGCCGACCCCTTATTCTTAATCTGTGTGTGGCCCCCTGGTTCTGGACTCCCCCCAACATCGGGAACATGTTTCCTGCCTCTAACGTGTCCAACCCCTTAATAATCTTATACGTTTCGATAAGATCTCTTAGAAACATAGAAACATAGAAAATAGGTGCAGGAGGAGGCCACTTGGCCCTTCGAGCCAGCACCGCCATTCAATGTGATCATGGCTGATCATCCACAATCAGTAACCCGTGCCTGCCTTCTCCCCATATCCCTTGATTCCACTCGCCCCTAGAGCTCTCTCTAATTTTCGTTTAAATTCATCCAGTGAATTGGCCTCCACTGCCTTCTGAGGCAGAGAATTCCACAGATTCACAACTCTCTGCGTGAAAAGGTTTCTTCTCATCTCCGTTCTAAATGGCCGACCCCTTATTCTTAAACTGACTCCGCTATCCTTAAGAGCTCTATCTAGCTCTCTCTTGAAATCATCCAGAGAATTGGCCTCCACTGCCTTCTGAGGCAGAGAATGTTCTGGACTCCCCCAACATTGGGAACATGTTTCCTGCCTCTAACGTGTCCAACCCCTTAATAATCGTATACGTTTCGATAAGATCTCCTCTAATGAATGAATGAATAAGTTTATTGAGTAGCGTAGGAAAATAACTGCAGATGCCGGTACAAATCGAAGGTATTTATTCACAAAATGCCGGAGTAACTCAGCAGGTCAGGCAGCATCTCAGGAGAAAAGGAATGGGTGACGTTTCGGGTCGAGACCCTTCTTCAGTCTGAAGGTATTTATTCACAAAATGCTGGAGTAACTCAGCAGCATCTCAGGAGAGAAGGAATGGGTGACGTTTCGGGTCGAGACCCTTCTTCAGACTGATGTCAGGGGGGCGGGACAAAGGAAGGTTTTAGGTGGAGACAGGAAGATAGAGGGAGATCTGGGAAGGAGGAGGGGACGGGAGGGACAGAGGAACTATCTAAAGTTGGAGAAGTCGATGTTCATACCGCTGGGCTGCAAGCTGCTCAGGCGAAATATGAGGTCAAACGCTGGCAGGTGGGACTAGTGTAGCTGGGACATTGTTGGCCGCTGTGGGCAAGTTGGGCCGAAGGGCCTGTTTCAACACTGTATCACTCTGTGACTTGTGTAGATGGGACATGTTGTCCAGTGTGGGCAAGTTAGGCCGAAGGGCCTGTTTCCACACTGTGTCACTCTACGACTAGTGTAGCTGGGACATGTTGGCCGGTGTGGGCAAGTTGGGCCGAAGGGCCTGTTTCCACACTGTATCAATCTGTGACTAGTGTAGATGGGACATGTTGGTCGGTGCGGGCAAGTTGGGCCGAAGGGCCTGTTTCCACACGGTCTATTAAACGCCACTCGGACCCTATCTAAAGATCCTTTGGTGCGTTTCTTCCGAAGACAAGAGTCAAGAGTGTTTAATTGTCATCTGACCCGATTAAATTTTCATTTCCTTCAGCTTGATAGGCCCGTAAACATAGTAACACACAGATAACATCTCAATTAGCAAGGGTGTCGACGGTTATAAGGAGGGCCGGGCGAATGGGGTTGGGAGGGAGAGATAGATCGGCCATGATTGAATGGCGGAGTAGACTCGATGGGCCGAATGGCCTGGTTCTGCTCCTATCACTTGTCAGCCATGGTCGATTGGCAGAACAGACTCGTATACGTTCCAATGAGCGTTTGACAGCGCTGGGGCCTGTACTCGGAGTTTCGAAGGACATAGAAACATAGAAAATAGGTGCAGGAGTAGGCCATTCGGCCCTTCGAGCCTGCACCGCCATTCAATATGATCATGGCTGATCATCCAACTCAGTATCCTGTACCTGCATTCTCTCCACACCCCTTGATTCCACTAGCCCCTAGAGCTCTATCTAACTCTCTCTGTGGCAGAGAATTCCACAAATTCACAACTCTCTGGGTGAAAAAGGTTCCTTCTCACCTCAGTATAAAATGGCCTCCCCTTTATTCTAAGACTGTGTGGCCCCTGGTTCTGGACTCGCCCAACATTGGGAACATTTTTCCTGCATCTAGCTTGTCCAGTCCTTTTGTAATTTTATACGTCTCTATAAGATCCCCTCTCATCCTTCTAAACTCCAGTGAATACAAGCCCAGTCTTTTCAATCCTTCCTCATACGACAGTCCCGCCATCCCAGGGATCAATCTCGTGAACCTACGCTGCACTGCCTCAATTACAAGGACTTCCTTCCTCAAATTAGGAGACCAAAACTGCACACAGTAATCCAGGTGCGGTCTCACTAGGGCCCTGTACAACTGCACACAGTACTCCAGGTGCGGTCTCACTAGGGCCCTGTACAACTGTAGAAGGACCTCTTTGCTCCTATACTCAACTCCTCTTGTTATGAAGGCCAACATTCCATTGGCTTTCTTCACTGCCTGCTGTACCTGCATGCTTCCTTTCAGTGACTGATGCACTAGGACACCCAGATCACGTTGTACGTCTTTGATTCTGCAAGACCCAGAAGTGGATGTTGCTGGGTGCATTGGAGCCGGGTTAGGAGGCGGCTAGAAGGTGCCCAAATGGGCCGAATGGCCTGGAACGCTCAGGGGGAAAACACGAGTGAAGGAACAGTACCTTTTCCGGGCTCTGAAGTCCTACGTTGCGGATGTGGTGAGACGCTGTGGGAACAGAAACAAGGAGAAAAAAGGTTAGTGGATTCATCATCTGAGAAGGGGAAATCGAGGACAAGAGGACACAGGTTCAAGGTGAAGGGGAAAAGATTTAATAGGAATCTGAGGGGTAACTTTTTCACACAGAGGGTGGTGGGTGTATGGAACGAGCTGCCGGAGGAGGTAGTTGAGGCTGGGTTTAAGAAACAGTTAGACAGGTACATGGATAGGACGGGTTTGGAGGGATATGGGCCAAACGCGGGCAGGTGGGACTAGTGTAGCTGGGACATGTTGGCCAGTGTGGGCGAGTTGGGCAGAAGGCCCTGTTTCCACACTGTGTCACTCTATGACTAGTGTAGGTTGGACATGTTGGTCAGTGTGGGCGAGTTGGGCAGAAGGCCCTGTTTCCACACTGTGTCACTCTATGACTAGTGTAGGTGGGGCATGTTGGCCAATGTGGGCAAGTTGAGGAGGTAGTTGAGGCTGGGACTATCCCAACGTTTAAGAAACAGTTAGACAGGTACATGGATAGGACAGGTTTGGAGGGATATGGGCCAAACGCGGGCAGGTGGGACTAGTGTAGCTGGGACATGTTGGCCGGTGTGGGCAAGTTGGGCCGAAGGGCCTGTTTCCACACTGTATCACTATGACTAGTGTAGATGGGGCATGTTGGCCGGTGTGGGCGAGTTGGGCCGAAGGGCCTGTTTCCACACTATGTCACTCTATGACTAGAGTAGCTGGGACATGTTGGCCAATGTGGGCAAGTTGAGGAGGTAGTTGAGGCTGGGATTATCCCAACTTTTAAGAAAGAGTTAGACAGGTACATGAATAGGACGGGTTTGGAGGGATATGGGCCAAACGCGAGCAGGTGGGACTAGTGTAGCTGGGACATGTAGGCCGGTGTGGGCAAGTTGGGCCGAAGGGCCTGTTTCCACACTGTATCACTCTATGACTGGTGTAGCTGGAACATGTTGGCCAATGTGGGCAAGTTGAGGAGGTAGTTGAGGCTGGGATTATCCCAAAGTTTAAGAAACAGTTAGACAGGTACATGGATAGGACGGGTTTGGAGGGATATGGGCCAAACGCGGGCAGATGGGACTAGTGTAGCTGGGACATGTTGGCCAATGTGGGCAAGTTGAGGAGGTAGTTGAGGCTGGGACTTACCCAACGTTTAAGAAACAGTTAGACAGGTACATGGATAGGGCGGGTTTGGAAGGATATGGGCCTACGACTCCATGACTAACCATAATGTGCATCGGCAAAATGTGCAGGAAGGAACTGCAGGTGCTGGTTTAAATCGAAGGTAGACACAAAAAACGCTGGAGTAACTCAGGCAGCATCGCTGGAGAGAAGGAATGGGTGACGTTTCGGGTCGAGGCCCTTCCTCAGATCGAGAGTCAACTCTGACAATGGAGGAGGCCCAGGACAGAAAGGTCAGTGTGGGAGTGGGAGGGGAAGTTAAAGTGTGCTGCTGAGTTACTCCAGCACTTTGTGTCTGTCCTAAAGTCACAGCGTGGAAACAGGCCCTTCGGCCCAACTTGCCCACACCAGCCAACATGTCCCAGCTACACTAGTCATAGAGTGATACAGTGTGGAAACAGGCCCTTCGGCCCAACTTGCCCACACCGGCCAACGTGTCCCACCTACACCAGTCCCACCTGCCCGCGTTTGGCCCACATCCCTCCAAACCCGTCCTATCCATGTACCTGTCCAGCTGTTTCTTAAACGTTGGGATAGTCCCAGCCTCAACTACCTCCTCCGGCAGCTCGTTCCGTACACCCACCACCCTCTGTGTGGAAAAGTTACCCCTTAATTTGGAAACTTTGATAGCTTCGTTGAACAGCGGAACAGTGGCGCAGCGGTAGAGTTGCTACCTCACAGCGCCAGAGACCCGGGTTCCATCCCGATCAATGAGTTGGCACGTTCTCCCCGTGACCTGCGTGGGTTTTCTCCGGGCGCTCCGGTTTCCTCCCACACTCCAAAGACGTGCGGGTTTGTAGGTGAATTGGCTTCGGTAAAGATTGTAAATTGTCCCTAGTGTGTGTGGGATAGTGTTAGTGTGCGGGGATCGCTGGTCGGCGCGGACCCGATGGGCTGAAGGGCCTGTTTTCGCGCTGTATCTCTGACATCGCTGGTGCGGCTCGGCCGCTGGACTTAACAGTGCCCGGGCCGCGGGGCCTAACATCGCGCGGCTCGGTCGCGGGACTTTTCATCGCAGGTGCGGCTCGGCCGCGGGACTTAGCTGCGAACGGCTCGGTCGCGGGGCCTTCCATCGCCCGGCTCGGCCGCGAGACGTCTCAGCGCCCGGTGCGACTCGGCCGCGGGGACTTCCATCCCCTTGCGGGGACTGTGCGGGTCGGTCGGGGACGAGCTGTCTGTCCGTGGGCGTGGGGAAGAGAGTGGAAGTTTTGTTGCCTCCATCACAGTGAGGGGGTGTTTGGAGTCACTGTGATGGACGTTTGTGTTGGGGTCATGTGTCTTGTGTTCTTTTTTGTGTGTGACTGCTATGTAGTTTCGTTCGGTACCTTGGTACCGAATGACAAATAAAGCTCTGTTGTTGTTGAACTGTTGAACTAAACTGGAGAAAAAGGTGCATAGTTCACTGAATATCCAAACAAAACCGTGATTAAAGGTTTATATAACACAAGGAAATAGATTCAAGGAACGTGGCCGAATAGTTTTTCGATGTGCCGTTGTTTTATGGGTTTATAGAAGGTAATTGGGGATCAGATTAGATAGGGGAAATTCAGAACATTTGACCAGGGGGTCAAAGACTGACTGTGGTGAACATATCATATCATATCATATCATATATATACAGCCGGAAACAGGCCTTTTCGGCCCACCAAGTCCGTGCCGCCCAGCGATCCCCGTACATTAACACTATCCTACACCCACTAGGGACAATTTTTACATTTACCCAGCCAATTAACCTACATACCTGTACGTCTTTGCAGTGTGGGAGGAAACCGAAGATCTCGGAGAAAACCCACGCAGGTCACGGGGAGAACGTACAAACTCCTTACAGTGCAGCACCCGTAGTCAGGATTGAACCTGAGTCTCCGGCGCTGCATTCGCTGTAAAGCAGCAACTCTACCGCTGCGCTACCGTGCCGCCCTAGAACATCAGACAGTGTAGATTGTTGTCACGTGTACCGAGGTACAGTGAGAAGCTTCAGTCGCGCGCTAACCAGCCGTAGGAAAGACCGTGCGTGATTACAATCGAGCCGTCCACAGTGTATAGTTCAAGGTAAAAGTCATAAGGTCCTAAGCGATAGGAGCAGAATTAGGCGTAGAATCAAGTCCACTCCGCCATTCAATCACGGCTGATCTATCTCTCCCTCCCAACCCCATTCTCCTGCCTTCTCCCCGTCACCCCTGACACCCGCACTAATCAAGAATCTATCTGTCTCTGCCTTAAAAACATCCACTGACTTGTGGCCTCCACAGCCGTCTGTGGCAAAGAATCCCACAGATTCACCACCCTCTGACTGAAGAAATTCCTCCTCATCTCCTTCCTAAAAGGACATCCTTTAATTCTGAGGCTGTGCCCTCTGGTCCTAGACTCTCCCACTAGTGGAAACATCCTCTCCACATCCACTCTATCCAGGCCGCTCACTGTTCTGTGAGTCTCAATGAGGTCCCCCCCCCTCGTCCTTCTAAACTCCAGCGAGTACAGGCCCCAGTGCCGACAAACGCTCATCGTACGTTAACCCACTCATTCCTGGGATCGTTCTCGTAAAGCCATTCTAGTAAAGTCCGATCGAGGACAGTCCGAGGGTCTCCAATGAGGTAGATAGTAGTTCAGGACCGTTCTCTGGTTGTGGTAGGACGGTTCAGTTGCCTGATGTTGGAAAGGTACAGCAGGCGAACGGGCCCTTCGGCCCACAATGCCTGTGCCAGACACCGTGCCAAGTTAAAATAATCGGCAACGTTCGCGCAGCGGGTAGAGTTGCCGCCTCGCAGCGCCGGAGACCCGGGTTCGATCCCGACCACGGGCTCTGTCCGTACGGAGTTTGTACATTCTCTCCCCCGTGACCTGCGTGGGTTTTCTCCGGGCGCTCCGGTTTCCTCCCACACTCCAAAGACGTGCAGGTTTGCAGGCTTAGTTTCAGTTTAGTTTAGACAACGGTGAGTCAGGTGGGCCTAGAATTGTCGCGCTATCGTGTACCGTTTTGGCCGTAGCTCAGGAACAAACAAACGAACAAACGGGAGTTTTAGTGTATAGATTTGCGGGGCGAGTTTTCTTAGTACACAGAGGGTGGTGGGGGGCCTGGAGAATGAACTGAGACCGAGACGTCACCCATTCCTTCTCTCCCGAGATGCTGCCTGTCCCTCTTAGCACCCCTCTGTGTGCCTGGGTCCTGGACTTTCTCACCGCCAGGCCCCAAGTGCTCAGGATGGGGGAACAACACATCTAGCCCCCTCACCCTGAACATAGGATCCTCCCCAGGGTTGCGTCCTTAGCCCCCTACTGTACTCCCTGTGCACACATGACTGTGGGGCAAGGTTCAGCTCAAACTCCACCATCAAGTTTGCTGATGACACTGTGGTGGTGGGCCGGATCTCTGACAACGATGAGAAGGCCTACCCTACCCTATCGGGAGGAGGTGGCTGATCTGGCACTCTGGTGTCAGGACAATAGCCTCCTCTTGAATGTCACTAAAACAAAGGAGCTGATTGTGGACTTTAGAAGGGCTCAACATCCGAGGTCGTACACGCCACTGGAGATAAATGGGTCGATTGTGGATAGGGTGAGCAGCTTTAAATACTTGGGAGTCCGCATCACAGAGGATCTGACGTGGGCAACGCACATTGCCGCACTGGTGGGTAAGGCTAAGCAGCGCCTTTACCACCTTAGGCAGCTGAGGAAATTCAGAGTCTCTCTGAGGATCCTTCATTGCTTCTACTCTGGGGCTGTAGAGAGCATCCTGTCCGGCAACATCACAGTCTGGTTTGGGAACAGCTCTGCCCAGGACAGGATGGCCCTGCAGAGAGCAGTGCGTTCGGCTGAACGCACCATGGGAACTACACTCGCCCCCCTGCAGGACCTATACATCAGGAGGTGCAGATCCAGAGCAAGCAAGATTATGGGGGACCCCTACCACCCCAGTAACGGACTGTTCCAGCTGCTACGGTCAGGCAAACGCCTCCGCTGTCACGCTGTGAAAACAGAGAGGATGAGACGGAGTTTCTTCCCACAGGCCATCAGGGCTGTCAACTTTTATAACTCCAGAGAGACTAAATTTTTGTCTACGCTAATAGTAACTTATTAACTTTATTTATATGCTGTAACTGTAATTCTTTTTTGTGCACAACCCGCAGGCATTGCCACTTTCATTTCACTGCACATCGTGTATGTGTATAATAATAATAATAATGCATTTTATTTATATAGCGCTTTTCATACACTCAAAGACGCTTTACAGAGATTTTGAGAACCTCCTCCACAGGCTCCATAGGGAAATGAATAAATAGATAAATAAGTAAATAAATAAACGAACAGAGAAAGGAGACAGAAGGTGAGGTGACCTTCAGTGGTTGAAGGCAGTGCTGAACAGGTGAGACTTCAGTGATGTTTTGAATGTGGTGAGTGTGGAGGAGTCTCTAACGGTTTGGGGTAGTGAGTTCCATAGGGTGGGAGCAGCGATGGAGAAACCCTGTCCCCCCAGGATCTGAGTTTGGTCCGGATGTGGGGGGATAGGAGATTGGCAGCGGCAGAGCGGAGGGTGCAGGTGGGAGTGTGCCTGTGGAGGAGGTCGGTCAGGTAGGATGGGGCCAGGTTATGGAGGGCTTTGTAGGTCATGAGGAGGATTTTGTACTGGATTCTCTGGGGGATGGGGAGCCAGTGGAGTTTGTAAAGGACGGGGGTGATATGGTCACGGATCGGGGTGTGGGTGAGTAGACGGGCAGCGGAGTTTTGAATGTATTGAAGTTTATTGATGATTTTTGAGGGTGCGCCATAGAGGAGGCTGTTGCAGTAGTCCAGACGGGAGGTGATGAAGGCGTGGATGAGGGTTTCTGCAGCTGTGGAGGAGAGGGCTGGACGGAGACGGGCAATGTTTTTGAGGTGGAAGAAGGTTGTCTTTGTGATGTGTTTGATGTGTTTGTCGAAGGAGAGGGTTTGATCAAAGATGATTCCAAGATTCCGGATGTGAGGTGAGGTGGATACAGGGAGACCATCAATATTGAGGATGAAGTTTTGGGTGGATTTGGTGAGCGTTTTTGGACCAATGATGATGATTTCAGATTTGTTGCAATTGAGTTTGAGGAAGTTTGATTGAAGCCAAGATTTTAGTTCAGTGATGCAGTCTTGACTTGACTTGACTGAGTGACTCCAGCGTTTTGTGTCTGTCCTCTGTGTAAACCAGCATCAGCAGTTCCTCCCTGCGGGTTTCCCCCTGGCCTGACGCCAACTGCATATCAGCGTGCGAGTACTTCAATAAACCTGACCTGGTGACAGATAACGCCTGAGTTTCTGCCAACATCGGGCTAAACAACTTTAAAGAGAATTGGCTTTTACTGCACCAATTCATGAGTGCTCCGAATACACAGCCCTATAATGAACTCATAGAAACATAGAAAATAGGTGCAGGAGGAGGCCATTCGGCCCTTCGAGCCTGTACGCACCGCCATTCAATGTGATCATGGCTGATCATCCAACTCAGTATCCCGTACCTGCCTTCTCTCCATACCCCCTGATCCCTTTAGCCACAAGGGCCACATCTAACTCCCTCTTAAATATAGCCAATGAACTGGCCTCAACTACCTTCTGTGCCAGAGAATTCCACAGATTCACCACTCTCTGTGTGAAAAAAAACTTTCTCTTCTCGGTCCTAAAAGACAATAGACAATAGACAATAGGTGCAGGAGTAGGCCATTCAGCCCTTCGAGCCAGCACCGCCATTCAATGCGATCATGGCTGATCACTCTCAATCAGTACCCCGTTCCTGCCTTCTCCCCATACCCCCTCACTCCGCCATCCTTAAGAGCTCTATCCAGCTCTCTCTTGAAAGCATCCAACGAACTGGCCTCCACTGCCTTCTGAGGCAGAGAATTCCACACCTTCACCACTCTCTGACTGAAAAAGTTCTTCCTCATCTCCGTTCTAAATGGCCTACCCCTTATTCTTAAACTGTGGCCCCTTGTCCTGGACTCCCCCAACATTGGGAACATGTTTCCTGCCTCTAATGTGTCCAATCCCCTAATTATCTTATATGTTTCAATAAGATCCCCCCCTCATCCTTCTAAATTCCAGTGTATACAAGCCCAATCGCTCCAGCCTTTCAACATACGACAGTCCCGCCATTCCGGCTTATCCTTATCCTTAAACTGTGTGACCCCTTGTTCTGGACTTCCCCAACATCGGGAACAATCTTCCTGCATCTAGCCTGTCCAACCCCTTAAGAATCTTGTACGTTTCTATAAGATCCCCCCCTCAATCTTCTAAATTCCAGCGAGTACAAGCCGAGTCTATCCAGTCTTTCTTCATATGAAAGTCCCACCATCCCAGGGATCAATCTGGTTAACCTTCTCTGTACTCCCTCTATGGCAAGAATGTCTTCCCTCAGATTAGCAGACCAAAACTGTACGCAATACTCCAGGTGCGGTCTCACCAAGGCCCTGTACAACTGCAGCAGAACCTCCCTGCTCCTATACTCAAATCCCCTCGCTATGAATGCCAACGTACCATTCGCTTTCTTCACTGCCTTCATCTCCATCCACAATCTACGTGGGTCTGGGGTGGGGCTCTTTGCCTTTGCTCAGGACCTTGGCGAAACTCCGCCATTGCCCCCCACGTGCCTTATCGAGAACAAAGGAGGTGGCGGCGGGCAGGCCGAACCGCTGCCTCACGGCGCCAGAGACCCCGGGTTCGATCCCGACCACGGGCAGCCGTCTCCCTCCCCGTGACCTGCGTGGGTTTTCTTCGGGCGCTCCGGGGCTTCCAATCGACGTGCAGGTTTGCAAGAAAATAACTGCAGGTGCTGGTACAAATCGAAGGGCGTTTATTCACAAAATGCCGGAGTAACTCAGCGGGTCGGGCAGCATCTCGGGAGAGACCCTTCTTCAGACGTGCAGGTTTGCAGGTTGATTAGCTTGGTGTCATTACAAATTGTCCCGTGTGTGTGTGTGGGGTGTGTGTGTGTGGGGTGTGTGTGTGTGTGGTGTGTGTGTGTGCGTGCGTGTGTGTGTGTGAGGGGTGTGTGGTGTGTGTGTGTGTGTGGGGTGTGTGTGTGTGTGGGGTGTGTGTGTGTGTGGGGTGTGTGTGTGTGTGGGGTGTGTGTGGGGTGTGTGTGTGTGTGTGTGTGTGTGGGGTGTGTGTGTGTGTGTGGGGTGTGTGTGTGTGTGTGTGTGTGGTGTGTGTGTGTGCGTGCGTGTGTGTGTGTGTGTGAGGGGTGTGTGTGTGTGTGGTGTGTGTGTGTGTGTGCGTGCGTGTGTGTGTGTGTGTGTGTGTGGGGTGTGTGTGTGTGGGGTGTGTGGGGATGGGGGTTGAAGAGAACAAAGGACACTTTGGAACTTTGTTGGACAATAGACATTAGGTGCAGGAGGAGGCCATTCGGCCCTTCGAGCCAGTACGCACCGCCATTCGATGTGATCATGGCTGATCATTCTCAATCAGTACCCCGTTCCTGCCTTCTCCCCATACCCCCTGAGTCCGCTATCCTTAAGAGCTCTATCCAGCTCTCTCTTGAATGCATTCAGAGAATTGGCCTCCACTGCCTTCTGAGGCAGAGAATTCCACAGATTCACAACTCTCTGACTGGAAAAGGTTTTTCCTCATTTCCTCGGGCAGTTCTGGGACCCCCGTATCTGAGGAAGGACGTGCCGGCTCTGGAGAGGGTCCAGAGGAGGTTTACACAAGAACGATCCCAGGAATGAGTGGGTTAACGTACGATGAGCGTTTGTGGGCACTGGGGCCTGTACTCGCTGGAGTTTAGAAGGATGAGAGGGGGGGCCTCATTGAAACGCACAGAACAGTGAGCGACCCGGATAGAGTTGGATGTGGAGAGGATGTTTCCACTAGTGGGAGAGTCTAGGACCAGAGGGCACTCTCCCAACCTGTCCAAGTCCTTCTGCAGAGTCCCTGCTTTCTCTGCACTACCTGCCCTTCCACCTACTTTTTGTTTCGTCTGCAAACATATCATATCATATCATATATATACAGCCGGAAACAGGCCTTTTCGGCCCACCAAGTCCGTGCCGCCCAGCGATCCCCGTACATTAACACTATCCTACACCCACTAGGGACAATTTTTACATTTACCCAGCCAATTAACCTACATACCTGTACGTCTTTGGAGTGTGGGAGGAAACCGAAGATCTCGGAGAAAACCCACGCAGGTCACGGGGAGAACGTACAAACTCCTTACAGTGCAGCACCCGTAGTCAGGATCGAACCTGAGTCTCCAGCGCTGCATTCGCTGTAAAGCAGCAACTCTACCGCTACGCTACCGTGCCGCTAACATGGCCACAAAGCCTTCGGTTCAGTTGAGTTCAGAGATACAGCGCGGAAACAGGCCCTTCGGCCCACCGGGTCCGTGCCGCCCAGCGATCCCCGCGCACTAACACTATCCTACACCCACTAGGGACAATTTACAATTATACCAAGCCAATTAACCTACAAACCCGCACGTCTTTGGAGCGTGGGAGGAAACCGAAGATCTCGGGAGAAAACCCGCGCGGGTCACGGGGAGAACGTACAAACTCCGTACAGACGGCGCCCGTGGTCGGGATGGAACCCGGGTTTTTCAGTTTTAGTTTTAGTATTTTTTAGTTTTTAGTTTTAGAGATACAGCGCGGAAACAGGCCCTTCGGCCCACCGAGTCCACGCCGCCCAGCGATCCCCGCGCACTAACGCTATCCTACACACACACACACTAGGGGGCATTTTGTTTAACCTACAATTAACCTGTGCGTCTTTGGAGTGAGGGAAGAAACCGAAGATCTCGGTGGGAGGGGGGGGGAACCCAGGCGGGTCACGGGGAGAACGTACAAACTCCGTACAGACAGCGCCCGTAGTCGGGATCGAACCTGAGTCTCTGGCGCTGTGAGGCAGCAACTCTACCGGTGCTCCACCGTGCCGCCCGGTCGAAGAGCTTTGAGGTGCGGCGGGGTGATGAATGGTTGTACTTTAGCAGGGGGGGAGGGGAGGGGAGATTTATGGGGCATGATCTCACATTTGGCGCGGAGAGGCACTTCGCTAAGTGGATCTCAAAGTGCGCGTTGTAATAAATCGTCACGGCGTTATGAGCCACACATTCATCCCTCTTTGGCCGCCTGAGTGTCTTTCTCTACAACGGCAGCTGAAACTGAAGAGAACCACTCAGCTCGGAAGCAGGCCCTTCGGCCCAGTCAGTCACGGCTGCTAACCTCTCCCCCACAATGGAAGGTTCAGTTTGGTTCAGAGACACGGCGCGGAAACAGGCCCTTCGGCCTAGTCAGTTATGGCTGCTAACCTCCCCCACAATGGAAGGTTCAGTTTGGTTCAGAGACACAGCGCTGAAACAGGCCTTTCGGCCCACCGAGCCCACGCCAACGATCGATCGCCCATTCACACCGGTTCTTAGTTTAGTATAGTTCAGACACACAGCGCGGAAACAGGCCTTTCGGCCCACCGGGCCCACGCCGACCATCGATCGCCCATTCACACCGGTTCTTAATTTAGTATAGTTCAAAGACACAGCGCTGAAACAGGCCCTTCGGCCCACCGAGCCCGCGCCGACCAGCGATCCCCGAAATGTTATTAAGATGTTCCAGTCTAAACTTGGCCATACAGGCCCGTTGTCCTGGCAACAGGACCAGGTCAGTTCAGCTTTTAGTTTTAGTTTTAGAGATACAGCGCGGAAACAGGCCCTTCGGCCCACCGAGCCCAGGCCGACCATCGATCGCCCATTCACACTAATTCTTAGTTTAGTTTAGTTCAGAGATACAGCACGGAAACAGGCCCTTCGGCCCACCGAGCCCGTGCCGACCAGCGATCCCCGCACACTAATACTATCCCACACACACAGGGGGAGAATTTTACATTTGTACCGAGCCAATTAACCGACAGACCTGCACGTATTTGGAGTGTGGGAGGAGACCGAAGATCTCGGAGAAAACCCACGCAGGTCACGGGGAGAACGTACAAACTCCGTACAGACAGCGCCCGCAGTCGGGATCGAACCGGTGCTGTGAGGCAGCAACTCTACCTCTGCGCCACCGTGCCGCCCTTATTCGACGCTCTTAAATAAAATACAGCCTTCATTTAAGGCAGTAAAAACACAGCCGTGTTTTTAAAGGTTTTCTTTAACAGGCACGGTGGCGCAGCGGCAGAGTTGCCGCCTCACAGCGCCGGAGACCCGGGTTCCATCCCGACCACGGTCGCCGTCTGTACGGAGTTTGCACGTTCCCCCCGTGACCTGCGCGGGTTTTCTCCGAGATCTTCGGTTTCCTCCCACACTCCAAAGACGTGCGGGTTTGTCGGTTAACTGGCCGGGTAAATGTAAAAATTGTCCCCGGTGTGTGTGTGTGTAGGATAGCGTTAGTGCGCGGGGATCGCTGGGCGGCACGGACACGGTGGGCCGAAGGGCCTGTTTCCGCGCTGTATCTCTAAACTTCAATCAAACTTCAATCAAACTTCCTCAAACTCAACTGCAACAAATCTGAAATCATCATCATTGGTCCAAAAACGCTCACCAAATCCACCCAAAACTTCATCCTCAACATTGATGGTCTCCCAGTATCCACCTCACCTCACATCCGGAATCTTGGAATCATCTTTGATCAAACCCTCTCCTTCGACAAACACATCAAACACATCACAAAGGCAGCCTTCTTCCACCTCAAAAACATTGCCCGTCTCCGTCCATCCCTCTCCTCCACAGCTGCAGAAACCCTCATCCACGCCTTCATCACCTCCCGTCTGGACTACTGCAACAGCCTCCTCTATGGCGCACCCTCAAAAATCATCAATAAACTTCAATACATTCAAAACTCCGCTGCCCGTCTACTCACCCACTCCCCGATCCGTGACCATATCACCCCCCGTCCTTTACAAACTCCACTGGCTCCCCATCCCCCAGAGAATCCAGTACAAAATCCTCCTCATGACCTACAAAGCCCTCCATAACCTGGCCCCATCCTACCTGACCGACCTCCTCCACAGGCACACTCCCACCTGCACCCTCCGCTCTGCCGCTGCCAATCTCCTGTCCCCCCCCATCCGGACCAAACTCAGATCCTGGGGGGACAGGGCTTTCTCCATCGCTGCTCCCACCCTCTGGAACTCACTACCCCAAACCATCAGAGACTCCCCCTCACTCACCACATTCAAAACATCACTGAAGTCTCACCTGTTCAGTACTGCCTTCAACCACTGAAGGTCACCTCACCTTCTGTCTCCTTTCTCTGTTCGTTTATTTATTTACTTATTTATCTATTTATTCATTTCCCTATGTTCTCAAAATCTCTGTAAAGCGTCTTTGAGTGTATGAAAAGCGCTATATTCTTGCTATGGAGGGCGTGCAGCGTAGGTTCACTAGGTTAATTCCCGGAATGGCGGGGCTGTCGTATGTTGAAAGGCTGGAGCGACTAGGCTTGTATACACTGGAATTTAGAAGGATGAGAGGGGATCTTATTGAAACATATAAGATAATTAGGGGATTGGACACATTAGAGGCAGATAACATGTTCCCAATGTTGGGGGAGTCCAGAACAAGGGGCCACAGTTTAAGAATAAGGGGTCGGCCATTTAGAACGGAGATGAGGAAGAACTTTTTCAGTCAGAGGGTGGTGAAGGTGTGGAATTCTCTGCCTCAGAAGGCAGTGGAGGCCAGTTCGTTGGATGCTTTCAAGAGAGAGCTGGATAGAGCTCTTAAGGATAGCGGAGTGAGGGGTTATGGGGAGAAGGCAGGAACGGGGTACTGATTGAGAGTGATCAGCCATGATCGCATTGAATGGCGGTGCGTACATGCTCGAAGGGCTGAATGGCCTCCTCCTGCACCTATTGTCTATTGTCTATATAAATAAAATGCATTATTATTATTATTATTATTAAACCTAAACCAAAGGACCCAATGAGTCTTAGCCGGTGCCCTGCTCCGGGGAATGCGATCTCTTGTCCCGTCGCCCTGCGTCTGGTCGTACACTCACCTCACCCCTTCGAGGCCCAGAACGATGGTGCAAAACATTGTCAGGAGGCGAAGTTCCCAGCTCCCCATGGCTACCACCAAGGGGGAGAGTGGTAGAAGGGTCTCGGACCGAAACACAGCCTAGTCTCTCTCTCCAGAGGTAACGGCTCGTCCCTCCGAGTTGCTCCGACTTCTTGTGACTGTCTTGGAGCTGTGCTTCCTCGCAGGACTGGCACAGTCCAAGGCCGCCGGGTAGATTTAAGCACCTGGGTGTGGGATGCTGCAATCATTTATTGGCCCACCTGCGAAACAGACCCTCACAAAGATTGTGCAAAGCCTAAATCACAGCACCTTAGAGCAATAAGGAAATGATAAACGTGGACTTCTGTTCACTTGCAATTTCATTTAATTAAGCCTCTACTAAATTAAACTAAACTAGACTTCAGTCTGAAGAAGGTCACCCATTCCTTCTCTCCAGAGATGCTGCCCGACCCGCTGAGTTACTCCAGCACTTTGTGAATAAATACCTCAGTCTGCAGAAGGGTCTCGACCCGAAACGTCACCCATTCCTTCTCTCCAGAGATGCTGCCTGACCCGCTGAGTTACTCCAGCACTTTGTGTCTACCTTCGATTTAAACCAGCATCTGCAGTTCCTTCCTACACATTAATTTAGTTTATGTTAAATTTAGTTAATGTTTAGTTTAGTTAAATTTAGTTTTATTTCCGTTTGGTTTAGATTAGTTTTAGTTTAGTTAAATTTTGTTTGACTTTCGCTTGGTTTAGATTACAATAGACAATAGACAATAGGTGCAGGAGGAGGCCATTCGGCCCTTTGAGCCTGTACGCACCGCCATTCAATGTGATCACGGCTGATCATTCTCAATCAGTACCCCGTTCCTGCCCTCCCCCCATACCCCCTGACTCCGCTATCCTTAAGAGCTCTATCTAGCTCTCTCTTGAATGCATTCAGAGAATTGGCCTCCACTGCCTTCTGAGGCAGAGAATTCCACAGATTCACAACTCTCTGACTGAAAAAGGTTTTTCCTCATCTCCGTTCTAAATGGCCGACCCCTTATTCTTAAACTGTGTGGCCCCTGGTTCTGGACTCCCCCAACATTGGGAAGATGTTTCCTGCCTCTAACGTGTCCAACCCCTTAATAATCTTATACGTTTCGATAAGATCCCCTCTCATCCTTAGAGAACTGCAGATGCTGGTTTAACGCACAACAAGACACAGAGTGCTGGAGTAACTCCAAGTTCTAAATGGCCGACCCCTTATTCTTAAACTGTGTGTGGCCCCTGGTTCTGGACTCCCCCAACATTGGGAACGTGTTTCCTGCCTCTAACGTGTCCAACCCCTTAATAATCTTATACGTTTCGATAAGATCCCCTCTCATCCTTCTAAATTCCAGTGTTAGTTTAGTTTAGTTTAATCTAGTTTTACTTTTGTTTGATTTAGATTGGTTTTAGTTTAGTTTAAATGAGTTCAGTTTAGTTTAATGTCACGTGTACCGAGGTACAGTGAGAAGCTTTTGTGTCTCGCGCTAACCAGTCAGCGGAAAGACCACAGACGGTTACAATCGAGCCGTCCACTGCGTACAGATACATGATGAGGGAATAACGTTCAGTGCAAGGTAAAGCCAGCAAAGTCCGATCAGGGATAGTCCGAGGGTCACCAATGAGGTAGATAGTAGTTCAGGACCACTCTCTGGTTGTGGTAGGACGGTTCAGTTGCCTGATAACAGCCGGGAAGGAAGTGCCCCTGAATCTGGAATGACCTGAAATGAATGGGATGAACTGATTGTGACTAACCTTCTCAACAATATCTTATATGAGGTTCAAAGTTATCAGGGCGTGGTACAACTTAACATAATGTCATAGAGCTGACGTAGAGCTACAAGGTGTGGTAGTGATGTAAGGCGTTGGTGAGGCCACATTCAAAATTCAAGATTCAAGATGGCTTTATTTGTCATCCAAACAATTCGCCCACAGTCCAACAATAAAACACAATAAAGATTACACAATAAAGCATTAAAATAGGCAAGTTACACAACCCCAAAAACACACCAAAAAAAGAAAACATCCATCACAGTGAGTCTCCACCAGTCCTCTCCTCACTGTGATGGAAGGCCACAATGTCATTTCCCTTCCCCTGCCGTCTTCTCCCGCGGTCAGGTTGTTGTGGCTGCAGGCCGCCGGACGGTGGAAGGTCCGCAGCGGGCCGACCCAAGCCCCGCGACCCAGGGCGGGCGAACACGCTGTCGCTGCCGCTGCTGCTGCACGTCGGGGCGCTCGTGGCTCCCGACATTGAAGCCCCCGCCGAGCAGAGAGAAATCCCGCGGCCTATTTTAGGCCGCGCCGGACGGTGAAATGTCCGCGACCCAAGCCCCGCGACCCGGGGCGGGCGAACACGCTGCCGCTGCCGGAGCTCCCGATGTCGGCATCCACGCGGCCCGTGCCTAAGGCGAGTCGCAGCCGCTCCCGCAGCCTCCGAAGACGGCCGGCCGGCTCCGCTGATGGTGAGTCCGATCCCCGGGCTCTGCGAACCGGAGCCCCGGAGGCCGACAGCTCCAGGAGTTGGGCCGATGGTAGGCCGCAGCAGGAACGGAGACAACACCCAGAAAACAAAGGTCGGGTCTCCGTTCGGAAGGGACACATATTTACAATTTTACAGTTCCCCCCTCCTCCCCCCCACATACACACATAGTACACAAACACAAAAACACAACATCACAACTACAATTAAGACACAAAAAAACAACAAAACACAAAGAGAAATGGACCACAGCTGCTATGGCAGCGCCACCATTTAATCCCCTGCGGTATGAACATTGACTAACTTCAGATAGTCCCTAATTTCCCTCTCTCTCCATCCCCTCTCCCTTCCCAGTTCTCCCACTAGTCTTCCTGTCTCCTATCTCTGACCCACCCCTCCCCTGACATCAATCTGAAGAAAGGGTCTCGATCCGAAACGTCACCCATTCCTTCTCTCCCAAGATGGCTGCCCGACCCGCTGAGTTACTCCAGCATTTTGTGTCTACCCTCGATTAAAACCAGCATCTGCAGTTCCTAACCTTCCACATTTAGAGTACCTGCCCTGTCCATGAGTTCCGGGCAGGTACATGGATAGGACGGGTTTGGAGGGATGTGGGCCAAACGCGGGCAGGTGGGACTAGTGTAGCTGGGACATGTTGGCCGGTGTAGGCAAGTTGGGCCGAAGGGCCTGTTTCCACACTGTGTCACTCTATGACTAGTGTAGCTGGGACATGTAGGCCGGTGTGGGCAAGTTGGGCCGAAGGGCCTGTTTCCACACTGTGTCACTCTATGACTAGTGTAGATGGGACACGTTGGCCGGTGTGGGCAAGTTGGGCCGAAGGGCCTGTTTCCACGCTGGATCACTCTGACTCTATGACACCCTGTTAGAGGAAAGATGGGAAAGGGCGCAGAGAAGATTTACGAGGATGTTGCCAGGACTCGAGGGGCCTGAGCTACAGAGAGAGGTTGAGCAGGCTGGGACTCTATTCCCTGGAGCGCAGGAGGATGAGGGGCGATCTTATAGAGGGGTACAAAATCACGAGAGGAATCGATCAGCGAGACGCTCAGAGTCTCTTGCCCAGAGTAGGGGAATCGAGGACCAGAGGACACGGGTTCAAGGTGAAGGGGAAAAGATTGAATAGGAATCTGAGGGGTAACTTTTTCCACACAGAGGGTGGTGGGTGTATGGAACGAGCTGCCGGAGGAGGTAGTTGAGGCTGGGACTATCCCAACGTTTAAGGAACAGTTAGACAGGTACATGGATAGGACGGGTTTGGAGGGATATGGGCCAAACGCGGGCAGGTGGGACTAGGGTAGATGGGACATGTTGGCCGGTGTGGGCAAGTTGGGCCGAAGGGCCTGTTTCCACGCTGTGTGACTCTGTGACTAGTGTAGGTGGGACATGTTGGCCGGTGTGGGCAAGTTGGGCCGAAGGGCCTGTTTCCACACTGTATCACTCTGTGACTAGTGTAGGTGGGACATGTGGGCCGGTGTGGGCAAGTTGGGCCGAAGGGCCTGTTTCCACACTGTATCACTCTGTGACTAGTGTAGGTGGGACATGTGGGCCGGTGTGGGCAAGTTGGGCCGAAGGGCCTGTTTCCACACTGTGTCTCTCCATGACTCTAAAATGTTGGAGTAACTCAGCGGGACAGGCACCATTTTTTGACCGGCATCTGCAGTTCGATCCTATACTTCCCCCTTCCCTCCTAAACGTCCTTGTGGGAGTTTGATCGCCCCGACGCGCAAGGCCCGAAGCCCGCCGGCCGCGGGAGCCCGAGATCGTCCCGTCAACGGAAGGCCCGAGGCCCTCGACCGCCGGAGGACAAAGAAGGGAAGAGATGGAACTATTTTCCTTCGCCTTCCATCACAGTGAGGAGTGAGGAGGAGTCAGTGTGGTGGGCGTTCACGTTGAAATGGGTTTGGTGTGTCCTGTTGGTTTTAATTGGTACCGGACCAAGTGGACCCTTAGGCCCAAACCTCTCCTGCATTGGTTCAGCACCCTCTCCTCACCCCCTCCCCCTCCCCCTCCCCTCTTGCCCCCTCCCACTCCCCTCCCCCCTCCCCTTCCCCCTCCTCATTTCCCCCCTCCCCTTCCCTTCCTCCCTCACCCCCGCTCCCCAGTCCCCCCTCTCCCTCCCTTCACCCTCCCTCCTTCCTCCACCCCCTCCCTTTCCCCCTCACCCCCTCCCCTCTCACCCCAGTCCCCTCCCTCCTCCCTCCCCCTCCCCTGCCCTCCCCCCTCATCTCCTCCATTTCCCCCTCCACCCTCCCCTCTCACCCCCTCCCCTTCCTTCCACCCTCCTTCCTCCCCCTCATCTCCTCCCCCTCCCTTCCCCCCTCTCCTCCCTCCTCCACCCCCTCATCTCCTCCCCAGTCCCCTCCCTCCCTTTTCCCCCTCAACCCTCCCTTCTCCCTCACCCCCCCTCCCCATCCCTCCTCCCTTCCCCCCTCCCTTTCCCCCTCAACCCTCCCTTCTCCCTCCTCCCTCCCCCTGCCCTCCCCCCCCTCATCTCCTCCCTTTCCCCCTCCACCCTCCCTTCTCCCTCACCCCCCCTCCCACTCCCCTCCCTCCTCCCTCCCCCTCCCCTGCCCTCCCCCCTCATCTCCTCCCTTTCCCCCTCAACCCTCCCTTCTCCCTCACCCCCCCTCCCCATCCCTCCTCCCTTCCCCCCTCCCTTTCCCCCTCAACCCTCCTTCCCCCTCCACCCTCCCTTCTCACTCACCCCCCCCTCCCCAGTCCCCTCCACCTCCCTTTTCCCCTCCCCTCCCCCTCCCTTCTTCCTCATCCCCCTTCCCCCTCCCTTCCTCCATCCTCCATCCTCCATCCTCCATCCTCCACCCCTCATCTCCTCCCCATCCTCCCTTCCCCCCTCCCAGTCCCCTCCCTCCTCCCCTCCCCTGCCCTCCCCCCCCTCATCTCCTCCCTTTCCCCCTCCACCCTCCCTTCTCACTCACCTCCCCTCCCCCTCCCTTCTTCCTCATCTCCCCTTCCCCTCCCTTCCTCCCCCCTCCCTCCTCCCTCCCCTTCCCCCCTTCCCCCTCCCTCCTCCCTTTCCCCCTCCCTCCACCCCCTCATCTCCTCCCCTTCCCTCCCTCCTCCCTTCCCCCCTCCCTCCTCCTCCTCCCCCTCCCTCCCCCCCTAGGAGACAGATTTAAACTTTAAAACGTGAATAACTTTAAAAACATAACACCGATTCCAATGAAACTTCTTCCATTGGCACCAAAGGGACGACGGTGAGTAAGGTGGGCCTAACATCGTCGTGCTATCGTGTACCGTTTTGGCCGTAGTTCAGGAACAAACAAACAAACAAACAAACAAACAGAGTTTTAGTGTATAGATGACTGTGCAGCAAATGAAATCCCTCGGGTGTTGCCAAACATACTTGGCTAATAAAGTATGATTACGATTATGATTCATTATGATGATTGGAGTCATGAAGTCAGGCAGGGCGGAAACAGGCCATTCGGCCCAATGCGTCTGTGCCAGCCCACGCTAGCCCCACCTGCCCGCGTTTGGCCCACATCCCTCTGTACCTGGAGCAACTCAGCGGGTCAGGCAGCATCTCTGGAGAGCGTACAAACTCTACACACACTTGTGGGCACTGGGGCCTGTACTCGCTGGAGTTTAGAAGGACGAGAGGAGGGACCTGATTGAGACTCACAGAACAGTGAGCGGCCTGGATAGAGTGGATGTGGAGAGGATGTTTCCACCAGTGGGAGAGTCTAGGACCAGAGGGCACAGCCTCAGAATTAAAGGACGTTCCTTTTCGGAAGGAGATGAGGAGGAGTTTCTTCAGTCAGAGGGTGGTGAATCTGTGGGATTCTTTGCCACAGACGGCCGTGGAGGCCACAAGTCAGTGGGTGTTTTTAAGGCAGAGATAGATAGATTGTTGATCAGTGCGGGTGTCAGGGGTGACGGGGAGAAGGCAGGAGAATGGGGTTGGGAGGGAGAGATAGAATGGCGGAGCGGACTCGATGGGCCGAATGGCCTAATTCTGCTCCTAGAACCTATGAACTTATAAAGCGACCCGACCCGAAATGTCACCGATCCATGTTCTCCACAGATGCTGCCTGACCCGCTGAGTTACTCCAGCACTCTGTGAAACGTCACCTATCCACGTTCTCCACAGATGCTGCCCGGCCCGCTGAGTTACTCCAGCACTCTGTGTCTTGTTGTGCGTTAAACCAGCATCTGCAGTTCTCTAAGGATGAGAGGAGATCTTATCGAAACGTATAAGATTATTAAGGGGTTGGACACGTTAGAGGCAGGAAACATGTTCCCAATGTTGGGGGAGTCCAGAACCAGGGGCCACACACAGTTTAAGAATAAGGGGTAGGCCATTTAGAACGGAGATGAGGAAAAACTTTTTCAGTCAGAGAGTTGCGAATCTGTGGAATTCTCTGCCTCAGAAGGCAGTGGAGGCCAATTCTCTGAATGCATTCAAGAGAGAGCTGGATAGAGCTCTTAAGGATAGCGGAGTCAGGGGATACGGGGAGAAGGCAGGAACGGGGTACTGATCGAGAATGATCAGCCATGATCACATTGAATGGCGGTGCGTACAGGCTCGAAGGGCCGAATGGCCTCCTCCTGCACCTATTGTCTATTGCCTTGTTTCAATCTTTCCAGTGTGTCGGAAATTGAACAACTCGTCTGTACGGAGTTTGTACGTTCTCCCCGTGACCTGCGTGGGCTTTCTCCGAGATCTTCGGTTTCCTCCCACACTCCAAAGACGTGCGGGTTTACGTAGGTTAATTGGCTGGGTGTGTGTGTAAAGAAATGCCCCTGGTGGGTGTAGGGTAGTGTTAGTGTGTGGGGATCGCAGGTCGGCACGGACTCGGTGGGCCGAAGGGCCTGTATCTCGAAACTAAACTACACTGAGCATGAAAAGGCAAGGGCAAAACGTCTTTATTAATCAATTCATCTGTCCTTCAGCGGGCCCAAGAGATTGAGGCAGGTTTTGCCTGTGTCTAAATCTATCTGTCACTTTTATACATTCACTTAATCCATCAAAGTACTTGTAATCTTCCAAACAACGGCTCGCAATGTAGCTTCCTGGCTCAGGGACACCTTCTTCCCCACAGCTATCAGCCTGTTAAACACCACAACCTCCATGAAGCTCGGAAATGCACAGACTATTATAGTTATGGTTGCAATATTGTTGTTTGTGTGTGTGTGTGTGTGCGTGTCTGTCTGTGTGTGTGTGCGTGCGTGCGTGCGTGTGTGTGTGTGTGCGTGTGTGTGTGTGTGTATATATACATATAAATATATATATATATGTGTGTGTGTATATATGTGTGTGTAAGTGTGTGTATATATATATATATGTGTATATATGTGTGTATGTGTGTGTGTGTATATATGTGTGTGTGTGTGTATGTATGTGTGTATGTGTGTGTGTGTGTATATATATATATATGTATGTGTGTGCATGTGTGTGTGTATATATGTGTGTGTGT
>NC_135986.1:5014392-5046892 GCF_053455715.1 Rhinoraja longicauda
GTATTGATTGAGAATGATCAGCCATGATCACATTGAATGGCGGTGCGTACAGGCTCGAAGGGCCGAATGGCCTCCTCCTGCACCTGTTGTCTATTATCTATTAAATAGCTTTAAACTTGATGATTAAGCAGCCATCAAGTTAAGTAACATTAATAACTATTTAACGGGCAGTTTTAAACAATATAGTGTAGATTTTGATATAAATGGTTTCTGATTCAATAATGAAATATAAGCTTGATAAAATAATGACAAGAAATTAAGTAATGGATAACAATATTATTAATGGATAATACTAACTGACTTTAAACTTGGTGTATAAATTACATTCATAACAATTTAATGAGCAGTATCAAAATATAGTGTTATTTTGGATATCAATTAAGTTTCTTATTAAATAATGAAAACTTTAACCTGACAAAATAATAAAAAATAATGCTGTATTTATAACTTAATGGGTAACAATATTATTAATGGGTAATACTAACTAGCTTTAATCTTGATGGTTAAGTAACCATCAACTTAAGTAACTTTAATAATCATCTAATAGGCAGTATTAAACAACATAGTGTTAGTTTTGATATAAATGTAGTTTCTTATTAAATAATGTAATGTTAACAACCTGACAAAAATAATAATGGGAAATAATTTAATGGCTAACAATATTATTACTGGATAAAACTAACTAGCTTTAAACTCGATGGTTAAATAGCATATTAATAATAATACAAAATAGTGTTAATTTTTTATAGAAATTAAGTTTCGTATTAAATAAGGAAATATTAACAACATAATGATGAGAAATAAAGAAATGGGTGACAATTACTGGATAATACTAACAAACTTTAATTGATGGATAAATAACACATTAGTAACTATTTGTGGAATTCTCTGCCTCAGAAGGCAGTGGAGGCCAATTCTCTGAATGCATTCAAGAGAGAGCTGGATAGAGCTCTTAAGGATAGCGGAGTCAGGGGGTATGGGGAGAAGGCAGGAACGGGGTACTGATTGAGAATGATCAGCCATGATCACATTGAATGGTGGAATTGGCTCGAAGGGCCGAATGGCCTCCTCCTGCACCTATTGTCTATTGTCTATTTATTGGGCAGCATCAACAATAATGTTTTATTGAATTATTGAAACATTATAGTGCTAATTTTGATATAAACAAAGTTTCTTATTAAATAATGAAACTTTAACAACCTGACAAAAATAATAAGAAATAATACCGTGTTTATAATTTAATGGGTAACAATATTATTCCTAACTAATAGTATTAATACTAACTAGCTTTAATGTGGATGATTAAATAACATTAATAACGATTTAATGGGCAGTATCAATATAGTGCTAATTTATACATAAATTAAGTTCTTATTGAATGATGTAACATTAACGACCTAACAAAAATAGACAAGAAATAAAGTAAAATATAACACCAATTTCGATAAAACTACTTGCATTATCACTAAAGTAACAATGGTGAGTAAGGTGGGCCTAAAATTGTCACACTACCGTGTACCGTTTTGGCTGAAGTTCAGTCACAAACAAGATAACAAACGAGAGTTTTAGGATATAGATATTACCACCTAGTTTTAATCTTAATAGATAAATAATATTAATAACTATTTAATGGCCAGTATCAAAATAGGGCGGCACGGTGGCGCAGCGGTAGAGTTGCTGCTTTACAGCGAATGCAGCGCCGGAGACTCAGGTTCGATCCCGACTACGGGCGCTGCACTGTACGGAGTTTGTACGTTCTCCCCGTGACCTGCGTGGGTTTTCTCCGAGATCTTCGGTTTCCTCCCACACTCCAAAGACGTGCAGGTATGTAGGTTAATTGGCTGGGCAAATGTAAAAATTGTCCCTAGTGGGTGTAGGATAGTGTTAGTGTGCGGGGATCGCTGGGCGGTGCGGACTTGGAGGGCCGAAAAGGCCTGTTTCCGGCTGTATATATATGATATGATGATGATGATGATGATGATAAAATATAGTGTTAATTTTGATATTAATGGTGTTTCTTACTAAATAATGAAACTTTAATAACCTGACAAAATAAGAAATAATGCTGGATTTTTAGCTTAATGGGTAACTATTATTAATGGGTAATTAATACTAACTAGCTTAAATCTTGGTGCACTAATAACTTTAATAACTATTTAATGATAGTATCAAAATATAGTTAATTTTGATATTAATGATGTTTCTTACTAAATAGTGAAACTTTAATAACCTGACAAAATAAGAAATAATGCTGGATTTTTAACTTAATGGGTAACTATTATTAATGGGTAATTAATACTAACTAGCTTAAATCTTGGTGCACCAATAACTTTAATAACTATTTAATGAATAGTATCAAAATATAGTGTTCATTTGATATTAATAAAGTTTCTCATTAAATAATGTAATATTAACAACCTAACAAAAATAGACAAGAAATAAAGTAATGGATAGTAATGGATAGCAATATTATAAATAGATATTACACCTAGTTTTAATCTTAATAGATAAATAATATTAGTAACTATTTAATGGCCAGTATCAAAATATAGTGTTAATTTTGATATTAATGGTGTTTCTTATTAAATAGTGAAACTATAATAACCTGACAAATTATGAAGAAATAATGCTGGATTTTTAACTTAATGGGTAACTATTATTAATGGGTAATTAATACTAACTAAAATCTTAGTGCATCAATAACGCTAATAACTATTTAATGAATAGTATCAAAATATAGTGTTAATTTTAATATTAATGACGTTTCTTACTAAATAATGAAACTTTAATAACCTGATAAAATAAGAAATAATGCTGGATTTTTAACTTAATGGGTAACTATTATTAATGGGTAATTAATACTAACTAAAATCTTAGTGCATCAATAACTCTAATAACTATTTAATGAATAGTATCAAAATATAGTGTTAATTTTAATATTAATTAAGTTTCTTATTAAATAATGAAACTTTAACAACCTGACAAACATTAAGAGGAGGTATAAGTGCTGCAATAATAAATGTAAAGGCTAATAATGCTGTGGCAATGATAAATACTGTCAATGGAGGGTTGGGAGTAATGTGGGGAGAGTAATGGTGCCAGTGGGAGCATTAATACTAGGGATCAACTTGCCACTTACCAGGGGCCCAATGGTGGCAAGGGATGGAAACTCCGGGAGTTGGGGATCGGTCGGCCAACCGGGCGGCGCCAAGCACAGTGGGACTTCACCACCGCCTTGGGCGCCCAGCAGAGGGGTGCGCTGGAGCGCGAGTGGCCGACCATAACCCGCATTCTAACTTTGCCTCTTTTCACATTTCCCCCTTTCCAACGCGGTGGTAAATAGCAGCTGTTGTGCATTAAGGTTAATGACAGGCTGTTGCATGTTGGTGGTGGGGTGGGGGGGTGGAGATTACATGCTTTGGTTTAATTCCTCCCTGCCAACCACCCCCCCCCCCCTGTCAGGGAGTTGCAGGGAGCCCAGTCTGGGCCGGGCTCCCCGGGAGCTCCTGTCAATCACAGAGCGGGTGCTTGCTGTCAATCAAAGCGCTCGCCTCCATCTTCTTGCAGCAAACACACACCCACACATTTCCCTCCTTCCAGCTTTTGCACGCCTTTCCCTTCCTCTGCAAACAAAGACACCCTTTGCACAAACACACACCCCACACGCCTGCAAATGCTGTGGTGGAAAAAATAAGCAGAAGTGCCTTTTTTTCCTAGTTGCAATGGCATTTCCTTGTAACAAACAAACAAACGCACACATTTCCCTCCTTCCAGCTTTTGCATCTCTTTCTCTTCCTCTGCAAACAAAGATCTCTTCCTCTGCAAACAAAGCCACCCTTTGCACAAACACACACCCCACGGGGGTGCAATGCTGGCGTGGAAATAATAAGCAGAAGTGCCTTTTTTCCGAGTTGCAATGGCACTTTCTTGTAACAAACACACACACACACACATTTCCCTCCTTCCAGCTTTTGCACCCCTTTCCCTTCCTCTGCAAACAAAGACACCTTTTGCACAAACACACACCCCACGGGCGTGCAACGACGGCGTGGAAATAATAAGCAGAAGTGCCTTTTTTCCTAGTTGCAATGGCATTTCCTTGTAACAAACAAACAAACGCACACATTTCTCTTCCAGCATTTGCACACCTTTCCCTTCCTCTGCAAACACAGCCACCTTTTGATCAAACACACACCCCACGGGCGTGCAACGCTGGCGTGGAAATAATAAGCAGAAGTGCCTTTTTTCCTAGTTGCAATGGCATTTCCTTGTAACAAACAAACGCACACATTTCTCTCCTTCCAGCTTTTGCACGCCTTTCCCTTCCTCTGCAAACAAAGACACCTTTTGCACAAACACAAACCCCACGGGGGTGCAACGACGGCGTGGAAATAATAAGCAGAAGCTCCTTTTTTTCCGAGTTGCAATGGCACTTTCGTTAAATGCAAAGAAAAACCGGCTTTAAGTTACTGCGAAATTTCATTGTCCTGTCTGGGACATTCTGTATACTAGAACTACAGTCAAAACGGTCCACGATGGCGTGACAATTTCAGCCCCACCTGACTCACCGTCGTCCCTTTGGTGCTAATGGAAGAAGCTTCATTGAAATCGGTGTTATATTTTTTAAGTTATTCACATTTTAAAGTTTAAATCTATCTCCTGGGGACAATAGACAATAGACAATAGACAATAGGTGCAGGAGTAGGCCATTCAGCCCTTCGAGCCAGCACCGCCATTCAATGCGATCATGGCTGATCACTCTCAATCAGTACCCCGTTCCTGCCTTCTCCCCATACCCCCTCACTCCGCTATCCTTAAGAGCTCTATCCAGCTCTCTCTTGAAAGCATCCAACGAACTGGCCTCCACTGCCTTCTGAGGCAGAGAATTCCACACCTTCACCACTCTCTGACTGAAAAAGTTCTTCCTCATCTCCGTTCTAAATGGCCGACCCCTTATTCTTAAACTGTGGCCCCTTGTTCTGGACTCCCCCAACATTGGGAACATGTTTCCTGCCTCTAATGTGTCCAATCCCCTAATTATCTTATATGTTTCAATAAGATCCCCCTCATCCTTCTAAATTCCAGTGTATACAAGCCCAATCGCTCCAGCCTTTCAACATACGACAGTCCCGCCATTCCGGGAATTAACCTAGTGAACCTACGCTGCACGCCCTCCATAGCAAGAATATGGAGGGAGGGAGGGGGAGGGAGGGGGATGGATTGGGGGGGGGGAAGGGGGGTAGGAGAAAGTGCTGCACCAATGCAGGAGAGGTTTGGGCACAATGGGTCCACTTGGTCGAGTATATTAATATTATTCTACATATATGTATATGTGGGACGGACACAAAATGCTGGAGTAACTCAGCGGGTCGGGCAGCATCTCTGGAGAGAAGGAATGGGTGACGTTTCGGGCCGAGACCCTTCCTCAGACTGTGAATATGTAGACGTGGGTGCGTACATTTACACACACACGCTCATCAACTTCGCCACCAATTTTCACCCTGCACTCAAATTCACTTGGACCATCTCCGACACCTCCCTCCCCTTTCTTGATCTCACCGTCTCCATCACAGGAGATAAGACTATTGACGGAGGACGTCCATTACAAACCCCACTGACTCCCACAACCACGCGTCTTCCCACCCTGCTTCCTGCAAGGATTCCATCCCCCTGCTCCCAATTCCTCCGTCCAGGCCGCATCTGCGCCCAAGATGAGGTGTTCCACACCAGGACATCCGAGATGTCCTCATTCCTTGGGCAACGGGGGTTCCCCTTCGAGCCTGTACGCACCGCCATTCAATGTGATCATGGCTGGTCATTCTCAATCAGTACCCCGTTCCTGCCTTCTCCCCGTACCCCCTGACTCCGCTATCCTTAAGAGCTCTATCTAGCTCTCTCTTGAATGCATTCAGAGAATTGGCCTCCACTGCCCTCTGAGGCAGAGAATTCCACAGATTCACAACTCTCTGACTGAAAAAGGTTTTTCCTCATCTCAGTTCTAAATGGCCGACCCCTTATTCTTAAACTGTGTGGCCCCTGGTTCTGGACTCCCCCAACATTGGGAACATGTTTCCTGCCTCTAACGTGTCCAACCCCTTAATAATCTGTGGCCGAGTTTCAGGTTGAGACCCTTCTTCAGACTGAACCTTTGCTAACAATGGCCAGTTTCCTTTATCATCGTGACATATTTTTAGCGCATCTTTCACTCATTGATCTTGATTTCTCCACATCATCGTCTACACCTCTCGTTTCCCTTAACCGGTCGGTCTGAAGCAGTTTAATGTAGATAAGTGTGAGGTTATTCACTTTGGAAGTAAGAATAGAAAGGCAGATTATTATCTGAATGGTGTCAAGTTAGGAAGAGGGGATGTTCAACGAGATCTGGGTGTCCTAGTGCATCAGTCACTGAAAGGAAGCATGCAGGTACAGCAGGCAGTGAAGAAAGCCAATGGAATGTTGGCCTTCATAACAAGAGGAGTTGAGTATAGGAGCAAAGAGGTCCTTCTGCAGTTGTACCGGGCCCTGGTGAGACCGCACCTGGAGTACTGTGTGCAGTTGTACAGGGCCCTAGTGAGACCGCACCTGGAGTACTGTGTGCAGTTGTACAGGGCCCTAGTGAGACCGCACCTGGAGTACTGTGTGCAGTTTTGGTCTCCAAATTTGTGGAAGGATATTCTTGCTATTGAGGGCGTGCAGCGTAGGTTCACTAGGTTAATTCCCGGAATGGCGGGACTGTCGTATGTTGAAAGGCTGGAGCGACTGGGCTTGGATACACTGGAATTTAGAAGGATGAGAGGGGATCTTATCGAAACATATAAGATAATTAGGGGATTGGACACATTAGAGGCAGGAAACATGTTCCCAATGTTGGGGGAGTCCAGAACAAGGGGCCACAGTTTAAGAATAAGGGGTCGGCCATTTAGAACGGAGATGAGGAAGAACTTTTTCAGTCAGAGAGTGGTGAAGGTGTGGAATTCTCTGCCTCAGAAGGCAGTGGAGGCCAGTTCGTTGGATGCTTTCAAGAGAGAGCTGGATAGAGCTCTTAAGGATAGCGGAGTGAGGGGGTACGGGGAGAAGGCAGGAACGGGGTACTGATTGAGAGTGATCAGCCATGATCGCATTGAATGGTGGTGCGTACAGGCTCGAAGGGCTGAATGGCCTCCTCCTGCACCTATTGTCTATTGTCTATTGAAGAGGGGTCTCGACCCGAAACGTCGGCCATCCCTTCTGTCCAGAGATGCTGCCTGACCCGCTGAGTTACTCCAGCGTTTTGCGTCTGTCCTCGGTGTATAAACCAGCCTCTGCAGTTCCTTCCCACAACGTTCCATTGTGCAGCAGCAAAGAGGAATGCCTTTGTTCTATCCGGGACATCTCTATACTAAAAGTCTCGTTTGTTTGTTCGTTTGTTTGTTCCGGAACTACAGCCAAAACGCTAGACGATAGCCCGACAATTTCAGCCCCACCTTACTCACCGACGTCCCATTGGTGCTAATGGAAGAAGTCTCATTGAAATCGGTGTTGTATTTTTAAAGTTATTCACATTTTAAAGTTTAAATCTATCTCCTAGGGAGGGAGGGGGAGGGAGGGGGGAGGGGGAGGGGGGGTGGAGGGGAGGGGGATGGAGGGAGGGGGAAGAGAAGGGGGACGGGGAGGAAGGAGGGGCGGGGGAAGGAGGAGCGGTTGCGGGGGGGGGGCGGGGAGAGGAGGGCGGGAAGGGGGGGAGGGGAAGTGGGAGGAGGGAAGGAGGGGGTAGCGGGAGGGGGAGGAGTGAGGGGGATGGAGTGCGGGGGAAGAGAAGAGGGGGAAGGGTTTGGGAGGGGTTTGCGGGAGGGTAGGGGGTTGAGGGGGATGGAGTGGGGGGGGAGGGAGAGTAGGGGGGTTGAAGGGGAGAGGAGGGGAGGGGGAGGGGGATGGAGTGCGGGGGAAGAGAAGAGGGGGAAGTGGGGGTTGCGGGAGGGGGGAGGAAGGAGGAGGGGAGGGGAGGGGAAGGAGAGGAGGGGAGGGAGGGGAGGGGATGGAGGGAGGGGAGGGGGTGAAGGGAGGATAGGGGGGTTGAGGGGGATGGAGGAAGAGGGAAGTGAGGGGGAGGAGGGAGGGGGTGGAGGGGTTGGGGAGGGGGTGGAGGGGTTGGGGAGGGGTGGAGGGAGGGTAGGGGGGTTGAAGGGGAGGGATGGAGGCAGGGAGGGAGGGGAAGGGGGGTTGGAGGGAGGGGGGAAGGAGAGGAGGGGAGGGAGGGGAGGGGGATGGAGTGCGGGGGAAGAGAAGAGGGGAAGTGGGGGTGCGGGAGGGGGAGGAAGGAGGAGGGGAGGGAGGGGATGGAGGGAGGGGGAGGAGGGAGGATAGGAGGGTTGAGGGGGATGGAGGAAGGGGGAAGTGAGGGGGAGGAGGGAGGGGGAGGGGGGTGGAGGGGTTGGGGAGAGGGTAGGGCGGTTGAAGGGGAAGAAGGGGAGGGATGGAGGAAGGGAGGGAGGGGAAGGGGGGTGGAGGGAGGGGGAGGGGTTGCGGGAGGGTAGGGGGGTTGAGGGGGATGGAGTGGGGAGGAGGGAGGGGGAGGATGGGTTGGGTGGGGGGTGGAGGGAGGGGGAGGGGTTGCGGGAAGGTAGGGGGGTTGAGGGGGATGGAGTGAGGAGGAAGGGAGGGGGAGGAGGGGTTGGGGAGGGGGTGGAGGGAGGGTAGGGGGGTTGAGGGGGATGGAGTGAGGAGGAAGGGAGGGGGAGGAGGGTAGGATAGGGAGGGAGTTGCGGGAGGGGGAGGGGGTGGAGGGAAGGAGAGGAGGGAGGGAGGGGGGTCGGGGAGGGGAGGATGGGGATGAGGGTAGAGGGGAGGGTGGTGGGACGAGAGAGTACTGCAGCAATGGAGGAGAGGTTTGGGCCCAACTGGTCCACTTGGGTCTAGCGTGACAATAAACTGTGTGACTCTTGACTCTTGACACTGTTGACTGTTGAAGATTAGCGAGGGGATAAGAATTGCTGCTTTGACAAACAAAACACAATCACTTCACCCCCTTCCCCCCTCCTCCTCCATTACCCACCCTTTGTTGCTACCTCTATTCTTTCCTTATTTCCCTCTGCGATCTCAAATCTCCTAGACAGCGTCAACTTTTGCAATCGGCAGCGAACGCTGTCTCAACGCGCAACTAGGACCAGGAGAGAACTTCTTCGGAAGAAACGACGCTATTTAATAAGGCTGGAGTAACTCAGCGGGTCGGGCAGCATCTGTGGAGAACGTGGATAGGTGACGTTTCACAGAGTGCCGGAGTAACTCAGCGGGTCAGGCAGCATCTGTGGAGAACGTGGATGGGGTGACGTTTCACAGAGTGCCGGAGTAACTCAGCGGGTCAGGCAGCATCTGTGGAGAACGTGGATGGGGTGACGTTTCACAGAGTGCTGGAGTAACTCAGCGGGTCAGGCAGCATCTGTGGAGAACGTGGATAGGGAGACGTTTCACAGAGTGCCGGAGTAACTCAGCGGGTCGGGCAGCATCTCTGGAGAGAAGGAACGGGCGACGTTTCGGGTCGAGACCCTTCCTCAGACTGATGTCAGGGGGGGGGGGGGTGGGGCGGGACAAAGATAGGATGTAGTCAGAGACGGGGAGACTGGTGGGAGAACTGGGAAGGGGGAAGGGGGAAGAGAGGGACAGAGGAACTATCTGAAGTTAGAGAAGTCAATGTTCATACCGCTGGGGTGTGAGCTGCCCAAGCGAAATATCAGGTGCTATTGAATTTAATAAAAAGTTATTCACGTTTTAAAGTTTAAATCTATCTCCTAGGGAGGGAGGGAGGGGGGGAGGGAGGAGAGAGATGAGGGGGATTGAGGGGGATGGAGTGGGGGGGGAGGTTAAGCGGAGGAGGACGATGGACTAGGCTTGGACGATGGATTAGGCTTGGACGATGGATTAGGCCCGGACACTGTAGGCCCGGACGATGTAGGCCTGTAGGCCCGAACGATGTAGGCCCGGACGCTGTAGGCCCGGACGCTGTAGGCCCGGACGCTGTAGGCCCGGACGATGTAGGCCCGGACGCTGTAGGCCCGGACGATGTAGGCCCGGACGATGTAGGCCCGGACGCTGTAGGCCTGGACGCTGTAGACCCGGACGCTGTAGGCCCGGACGATGTAGGCCCGGACGCTGTAGGCCCGGACGCTGTAGGCCCGAACAATTTAGGCCCGGATGCTGTAGGCCCGGACGCTGTAGGCCCGGACGCTGTAGGCCCGGATGCTGTAGGCCCGGACGCTGTAGGCCCGAACAATTTAGGCCCGGATGCTGTAGGCCCGGACGCTGTAGGCCCGAACGATGTAGGCCCGGAGGCCCAGGTGGATGGAGGGGGGAGAGTGGAGGGAGGGGGTGAGGGGAGGAGGGGAGGGGGTGAGGAGAGGAGGGGAGGAGAGGGTGCTGCACCAATGCAGGAGAGGTTTGGGCCCAACGGGTCCTCTTGGCCTAGTACGAAATAACACTGTGTTCATAATTTAATGGGCAACTATATTATTAATTGATATCTATCTCTTAGGGAGGGAGGGAGGGAGGGAGGGAGGGGAAGGGGGGAGGGAGAGGAGGGGGGGAGGGGGGGAGGAGAGGGTGCTGCCCCAATGCAGGAGAGGTTTGGGCCCAACGGGTCCTCTTGGTCTAGTATGTGTACAAAATCGTGAGAGGAATAAATCGGGTAGATGTTCAGAGTAACTCAGCGGGTCAGGCAGCATCTCTGGGGAGAAGGGATGGGTGACGTTTCGGGTCGAGACCCTTCTGCAGACCGAGAGTCAGGGGAGGGGGAGACACACAGATATGGAAAGGTACTGAAGATGGGTGGCGCCACCCATTCCTTCCACCCAGAGGTGCTGCCTGTCCCAAGAATTTGGAAGTTCAAGCAGGAAAGGGCGCAGGGAAGATTTACGAGGATGTTGCCAGGACTCAAGGGGCCTGAGCTACAGGGAGAGGTTGAGCAATAGACAATAGACAATAGACAATAGGTGCAGGAGGAGGCCATTCAGCCCTTCGAGCCTGTACGCACCGCCATTCAATGCGATCATGGCTGATCACTCTCAATCAGTACCCCGTTCCTGCCTTCTCCCCGTACCCCCTCACTCCGCTATCCTTAAGAGCTCTATCCAGCTCTCTCTTGAAAGCATCCAACGAACTGGCCTCCACTGCCTTCTGAGGCAGAGAATTCCACACCTTCACCACTCTCTGACTGAAAAAGTTCTTCCTCATCTCCGTTCTAAATGGCCGACCCCTTATTCTTAAACTGTGGCCCCTTGTTCTGGACTCCCCCCAACATTGGGAACATGTTTCCTGCCTCTAATGTGTCCAATCCCCTAATTATCTTATATGTTTCAATAAGATCTCCTCTCATCCTTCTAGCTGGGACTCTATTCCATGGAGCGCAGGAGGATGAGGGGCGATCTTATAGAGGTGTACAAAATCATGAGAGGAATAGATCGGGTAGATGCACAGAGTCTCTTGCCCAGAGTAGGGGAATCGAGGACCAGAGGACATAGGTTCAAGGTGAAGGGGAAATGATTTAATAGGAATCTGAGGGGTAACTTGTCCACACAGAGGGTGGTGGGTGAATGGAACGAGCTGCCGGAGGAGGTAGTTGAGGCTGGGACTATCCCAACGTTTAAGAGACAGTTGGACAGGTACATGGATAGGACAGGTTTGGAGGGATATGGGCCAAACGCGGGCAGGTGGGACTAGTGTAGATGGGGCATGTTGGCCGGTGTGGGCAGGTGGGACTAGTGTAGATGGGGCATGTTGGCCGGTGTGGGCAGGTGGGACTAGTGTCGATGGGGCATGTTGGCCGGTGTGGGCAGGTGGGACTAGTGTAGATGGGGCATGTTGGCCGGTGTGGGCAGGTGGGACTAGTGTAGATGGGGCATGTTGGCCGGTGTGGGCAGGTGGGACTAGTGTAGATGGGGCATGTTGGCCGGTGTGGGCAGGTGGGACTAGTGTAGATGGGGCATGTTGGCCGGTGTGGGCAGGTGGGACTAGTGTAGATGGGGCATGTTGGCCGGTGTGGGCAGGTGGGACTAGTGTAGATGGGGCATGTTGGCCGGTGTGGGCAAGTTGGGACTAGTGTAGATGGGGCATGTTGGCCGGTGTGGGCAAGTTGGGACTAGTGTAGATGGGGCATGTTGGCCGGTATGGGCAAGTTGGGACTAGTGTAGATGGGGCATGTTGGCCGGTGTGGGCAGGTGGGACTAGTGTAGATGGGGCATGTTGGCCGGTGTGGGCAAAGGTGAGACTAGTGTAGATGGGGCATGTTGGCCGGTGTGGGCAGGTGGGACTAGTGTAGATGGGGCATGTTGGCCGGTGTGGGCAGGTGGGACTAGTGTAGCTGGGGCATGTTGGCCGGTGTGGGCAGGTGGGACTAGTGTAGATGGGGCATGTTGGCCGGTGTGGGCAAGTTGGGACTAGTTTAGATGGGGCATGTTGGCCGGTGTGGGCAGGTGGGACCTGTGTAGATGGGGCATGTTGGCCGGTGTGGGCAGGTGGGACTAGTGTAGATGGGACATGTTGGCCGGTGTGGGCAGGTGGGACTAGTGTAGATGGGACATGTTGGCCGGTGTGGGCAGGTGGGACTAGTGTAGATGGGACATGTTGGCCGGTGTGGGCAGGTTGGGCCGAGGGGCCTGTTTCCAGGCTGTGTCACTGTATGACTCTAGTAAGAAACTTAATTTATATCGAAATCACATTTTGATACTGCCCTTTCGATAGTTAATGCCGTGTAGGGCGGAACTACAGATGCTGGTTTATACCGAAGGGTAGACACAAAACGCTGGAGTAACTCAGCAGGTCAGGCAGCATCTCTGGAGAGAAGGAATGGGTGACGTTTCGGGTCGAGACCCTTATATATAGTGATACAGTGTGGAAACAGGCCCTTCGGCCCAACTTGCCCACACCAGCCAACATGTCCCAGCTACACTAGTCCCACCTACCCGCGTTTAGTCCATATTCCACCAAACCTATCCTCTCCAATGTACCTGTCTGTTCCTTAAACGTTGGGATAGTCCCAGCCTCAACTACCTCCTCCAGCAGCTCGTTCCATACACCCACCACCCTCTGTGTGAAAAAGTTACCCCTCAGATTCGGCGGCACGGTGGCGCAGCGGTAGAGTTGCTGCTTTACAGCGAATGCAGCGCCGGAGACTCAGGTTCGATCCTGACTACGGGTGCTGCACTGTAAGGAGTTTGTACGTTCTCCCCGTGACCTGCGTGGGTTTTCTCCGAGATCTTCGGTTTCCTCCCACACTCCAAAGACGTACAGGTATGTAGGTTAATTGACTGGGTAAATGTAAAAATTGTCCCTAGTGGGTGTAGGATAGTGTTAATGTACGGGGATCGCTGGGCGGCACGGACTTGGAGGGCCGAAAAGGCCTGTTTCCGGCTGTATATATATGATATGATATTCCTATTAAATCTTTTCCCCTTCATCTTAAACCTACGTCCTCTGGTCCTCGATTCACCTTCTCTGGGCAAGAGACTCTGTGCATCCATCCAATCTATTCGCCTCATGCTCTTCTTTAGGCAGAAGTTACAGAGTTACTCCGGCATTTTGTGTCTATCTTCAATTTCAACCAGCATCTGCAGTTCCTCCGTACACAAAGAGTTATTAACGTTGTTTATGCATAAAGATTATTCACCTTGGAAGTAAGAATAGAAAGGCAGATTATTATCTGAATGGTGTCAAGTTAGGAAGAGGGGATGTTCAACGAGATCTGGGTGTCCTAGTGCACCAGTCACTGAAAGGAAGCATGCAGGTACAGCAGGCAGTGAAGAAAGCCAATGGAATGTTGGCCTTCGTAACAAGAGGAGTTGAGTATAGGAGCAAAGAGGTCCTTCTGCAGTTGTACAGGGCCCTAGTGAGACCGCACCTGGAGTACTGTGTGCAGTTGTACAGGGCCCTAGTGAGACCGCACCTGGAGTACTGTGTGCAGTTGTACAGGGCCCTAGTGAGACCGCACCTGGAGTACTGTGTGCAGTTGTACAGGGCCCTGGTGAGACCGCACCTGGAGTACTGTGTGCAGTTGTACAGGGCCCTGGTGAGACCGCACCTGGAGTACTGTGTGCAGTTTTGCTCTCCAAATTTGAGGAAGGATATTCTTGCTATTGAGGGCGTGCAGCGTAGGTTCACCAGGTTAATCCCCGGAATGGCGGGACTGTCGTATGTTGAAAGGCTGGAGCAATTAGGCTTGTATACACTGGAATTTAGAAGGATGAGAGGGGATCTTATTGAAACATATAAGATAATTAGGGGATTGGACACATTAGAGGCAGGAAACATGTTCCCAATGTTGGGGGAGTCCAGAACAAGGGGCCACACACTGTTTAAGAATAAGGGGTAGGCCATTTAGAACGGAGATGAAGAAGAACCTTTTCAGTCAGAGAGTTGTGAATCTGTGGAATTCTCTGCCTCAGAAGGCAGTGGAGGCCAGTTCGTTGGATGCTTTCAAGAGAGAGCTGGATAGAGCTCTTAAGGATAGCGGAGTCAGGGGGTATGGGGAGAAGGCAGGAATGGGGTACTGATTGAGAACGATCAGCAATGATCACATTGAATGGTGGTGCTGGCTCGAAGGGCCGAATGGCCTATTCCTGCACCTATTGTCTATCCATTAATAATGTTATTATCCATTGCTTCTACATCATTTTTAAATCATGTTGTTAGTTACATTATTTAATTAAATGATTAATTCGTATATGAAGAATAAGGGGTAGGCCATTTAGGACTGAGATGAGGTCAAACATTTTCCACCCAGAGAGTTGTGAATCTGTGGAATTCTCTGCCACAGAGGGCAGTGGAGGCCAATTCACTGGATGTTTTCAAGAGAGAGTTAGATTTAGGTCTTGGGGCTAATGGAATCAGGGGGTGTGGGGGAGAAAGCAGGAACGGGGGTACTGATTGTGGATGATCAGCCATGATCACATTGAATGGCGGTGCGTACAGGCTCGAAGGGCCGAATGGCCTCCTCCTGCACCCATTTTCTATGTTTCAAAATTAATACTATATTGCTTGCTGCCCACTAAATAGTGAAAACATGTTTTCTTATTAACCAACAAAATTAAAGCTAATTAGTATTATCAATTAATAATATAGTTACCCATTAAATTATGAACACAGTGTTGTTTCTTACTAGGCCAAGAGGACCCGTTGGGCCCAAACCTCTCCTGCATTGGTGCAGCACCCTCTCCTCACCCCTCACCCCTCCCCTCCTCTGCTCCTCCCCTCCCCTCCTCCACTCTCCCCCCCTCCCCTCACCCCTCACCCTTCCCCCTCCCCCCTCCTTCCACCTGGGCCTCCGGGCCTACAGCGTCCGGGCCTAAAGCGCCTACATCGTCCAAGCCTAATCCATCGCCCTCCTCCCCTTCCCCTTCCCCTCCCCCCCCACTCCATCCCCCTCTTCTCCCTCCACCCCCCTCCCACGTTGTGACGATTTCATTTTTTAATAAGAAACGTCCCTCGTATCTCAATAATTATTAATAATAATAATAATAATGCATCACATTTATATAGCGCTTTTCAAACACTCAAAGACGCTTTACAGGGATTTAGAGAACATAGGGAAGTGAATAAATAGATAAATAAGTAAACGAACAGAGAAAGGAGACAGAGGGTGAGGTGACCTTCAGTGGTTGAAGGCAGTGCTGAACAGGTGAGACTTCAGCGATGTTTTGAATGTGGTGAGTGAGGAGGAGTCTCTGACGGTTTGGGGTAGTGAGTTCCAGAGGGTGGGAGCAGCGATGGAGAAAGCCCTGTCCCCCCAGGATCTGAGTTTGGTCCGGATGTGGGGGGGGACAGGAGATTGGCAGCGGCAGAGCGGAGGGTGCAGGTGGGAGTGTGCCTGTGGAGGAGGTCGGTCAGGTAGGATGGGGCCAGGTTATGGAGGGCTTTGTAGGTCACGAGGAGGATTTTGTACTGGATTCTCTGGGGGATGGGGAGCCAGTGGAGTTTGTAAAGGACGGGGGTGATATGGTCACGGATCGGGGAGTGGGTGAGTAGACGGGCAGCGGAGGTTTGAATGTATTGAAGTTTACTGATGATTTTTGAGGGTGAGCCATAGAGGAGGCTGTTGCAGTAGTCCAGACGGGAGGTGATGAAGGCGTGGATGAGGGTTTCTCATATTCAACGATACTTTATTGTTAAGACTGCCCAGTAGTTACTAATAAGTATAAGAAAATAACTGCAGATGCTGGTACAAATCGGTTTATTCACAAAATGCCGGAGTAACTCAGCAGGTCAGGCAGCATCTCGGGAGAGAAGGAATGGGTGACGTTTCGGGTCGAGACCCTTCTTCAGACTGATGTCGGGGGGGGGTGGGACAAAGGAAGGATATAGGTGGCGACGGGAAGATAGAGGGAGATCTGGGAAGGAGGAGGGGACGGGAGGGACAGAGGAACTATCTAAAGTTGGAGAAGTCGACGTTATTTATCCAAGATTAAAGTTATTTTTTTGCATTTAACAAAAGTGCATATGCTATTTATTCACCTTGATTAAAATTAATTAGTGTGATCCATTAATAATATTGTCGCCCATTAAATTATAAATAGAGTGACAATTTCTCATTACTTTTATCATGTCGTTAATAGTTCATTATTTAATAAGATTCTTGATTAGTGCGGGTGTCAGGGGTTATGGGGCAGAAGGCAGGAGAATGGGGTTAGGAGGGAGAGATAGATCAGCCGTGATTGAATGGCGGAGTGGGCTCGATGGGCCGAATGGCCTAATTCTCGTTCTATCACTTTGCAACCTTATGATCTTCATTGGTTCGGTCCAGCTCCTATTGTCAAAATTCCCAGAGATTAGAATTATGGTCCCAACTAGGTTTGCCAAATACGGGGCAAGGTGACGTCACCGCCCCGCGCCCCACGTGACCTCACCCGGCCAGCGGCCACGTGCTCCCGCTCCACCAATGGTGGTCGGCCGGGCCGGGAGGCGGGTTGCTATGCAACCTCCGTTAGGCGGCGCCCGGGCCTCCGGGCCTGCAGTGTCCGGGCGTACAGCTTCCGGGCCTACACAGTCCGGGCCTACACTGTCCGGACCTACAGCGTCCGGGCCTACAAGCGTCCGGGCCTACAAGCGTCCGGGCCTACAGCGCCCCCCCTAGCCTAATACGGGACAAATCAATTTAGCCCAAAATAGGCAATGTCCCGGCTAATACAGGACAGTTGGCAACACTACTCCCACCCGAAATGTGCACAGAAGGGAAAGCAGAGAGGATTTGTTTTAATTGGAACTGTTCAAGCTGAGAAGGGCGCAGAGAAATGTGTAGGGGGGAACAGCAGGGACTATCGTAACGTTTAAGAAACAGTATCATCCTCTGAAGCTTTGAATCTAATTGCCCCTTTGAAAACACACAAGTGTTTAGCAAGTCAAAGGTGAAATTTTGGCAGTGCAAGAAGGAACAGCATTGCATTGAAGAAGAGAGACACAACATGCTGGAGTAACTCAGCGGGTCAGGCAGCATCTCTGGAGAGAAGGAATGGGTGACGTTTCGGGTCGAGACCCTTCTGCAGACTGAGAGAGTCAGGCGTGACACAGCATTAGGGCAATGAAGAAGGGTCTCGACCCGGAACGCCACCCATCCCCTCTCTCCAGAGGTGCTGCCTGGCCCGGACATTTGGAAATTCAAGCCGGAAAGGGCGCAGAGAAGATTTACGAGGATGTTGCCAGGACTAGAGGGTGTGAGCTACAGGGAGAGGTTGGGGCAGGCTGAGTCTCTATTCCCTGGAGCGCAGGAGGATGAGGGGCGATCTTATGGAGGTGTACAAAATCATGAGGGGAATGGATCAGGTAGAGTCTCTTGCCCAGAGTAGGGAAATCGAGGACCAGAGGACATAGGTTTAAGGTGAAGGGGGAAAAGATTTAATAGGAATCTGAGGGGTAACTTTTCCACACAGAGGGTGGTGGGTGTATGGAACGAGCTGCCGGAGGAGGTAGTTGAGGCTGGGACTAACCCGACGTTTAAGAAACAGTTAGACAGGTACATGGATAGGACGGGTTTGGAGGGATATGGGCCAAACGCGGGCAGGTGGGACTAGTGTAGCTGGGACATGTTGGCCGGTGTGGGCAAGTTGGGCCGAAGGGCCTAAAGGAACGTCCTTTAATTCTGAGGCTGTGCCCTCTGGTCCTAGACTCTCCCACTAGTGGAAACATCCTCCCCACATCCACTCTATCCAGGCCGCTCACTGTTCTGTGAGTCTCAATGAGGTCCCCCCTCATCCTTGTAAACTCCAGCGAGTACAGGCCCAGTGCCCACAAACGCTCATGCAAAGACATGCACCATGGAAACAATAAAAACAAATGTTTTGGCCTCCAGGGCCGTCTGTGGCAATGAATTCCAGTGAATCTTTACAATCAATTCCACTGCCTCACAGCTCCAGAGACCCGGGTTCGATCCTGACTACGGGCACTGTCTGTACAGAGTTTGTACGTTCTCCCCGTGACCAGCCATGATCAATAGACCATAGACAATAGGTGCAGGAGAAGGCCATTCGGCCCTTCGAGCCTGTACGCACCGCCATTCAATGTGATCATGGCTGATCATTCTCAATCAGTACCCCGTTCCTGCCCTCTCCCCATACCCCCTGACTCCGCTATCCTTAAGAGCTCTATCTAGCTCTCTCTTGAATGCATTCAGAGAATTGGCCTCCACTGCCGTCTGAGGCAGAGAATTCCACAGATTCACAACTCTCTGACTGAAAAATTTTTTCCTCATCTCAGTTCTAAATGTCCTACCTCTTATTCTTAAACTGTGGCCCCTGGTTCTGGACTCCCCCAACATCGGGAACATGGTTCCTGCCTCTAACGTGTCCAACCCCTTAATAATCATACGTTTCGATAAGATCTCCTCTCATCCTTCTAAATTCCAGTGTATACAAGCCTAGTCGCTCCAGTCTTTCAACATACGACAGTCCCGCCATTCCGGGAATTAACCTGGTGAACCTACGCTGCACGCCCTCAATAGCAAGAATGTCCTTCCTCAAATTTGGAGACCAAAACTGCACACAGTACTCCAGGTGCGGTCTCACTAGGGCCCTGTACAACTGCACACAGTACTCCAGGTGCGGTCTCACTAGGGCCCTGTACAACTGCACACAGTACTCCAGGTGCGGTCTCACTAGGGCCCTGTACAACTGCACACAGTACTCCAGGTGCGGTCTCACTAGGGCCCTGTACAACTGCAGAAGGACCTCTTTGCTCCTATACTCAACTCCTCTTGTTATGAAGGCCAACATTCCATTGGCTTTCTTCACTGCCTGCTGTACCTGCATGCTTTCTTTCAGTGACTGTCACATTGAATGGCGGTGCTGGTTCGAAGGGCCGAATGGCCTCCTCCTGCACCTATTGTCTATTGTCCGCGTCAGTTTTCTTCGGGTTCTCCGATCACGCTCCAAAGACGTACAGGTTTTTTAGTTAATTGGCTTCAGTAAAAATTGTAAATTGTCCCCAGTGTGTGTAAGATAATGTTAGTGTGCGGGGATCATTGCTGGTTGGTACGGACTGGGTGGGCTGAAGGTGGGGTTGCCAACTTCCTCACTCCCAAATAAGGGACTAAAGGTGACGTCACCGCCCCGCACCCCACGTGACCTCACCCAGCCAGCGGCCACGTGCTCCCGCTCCACCGATGGCGGCCGCAATCTCCATTAGGCGGCGCCCGGGCCTCCGGGCCTGCACTCTCCGGGCCTGCACTGTCCGGGCCTAAAATGTCGGAAACCTGCAGTGTCGGGACCGACAGCATCCAGGCCTACACTGTCCGGGCCTACGGTGTCCGGGCCTACAGCGTCCGGGCCTATGGTGTCCGGGCCTACAGCGTCCGGGCCTACAGCGTCCGGGCCTACAGCGTCCGGACCTAGTGCCTCCAGCATCTTCCCCACCACTGATGTCAGACTAACTGGTCTATAATTTCCCGTTTTCTCTCTCCCTCCGGGAGATCAGGTAGGCCCAGGCTTCTTATATCTTAGCTATTCTTCCCTCTTCCCCTCAACCTCACGGTGACCAAGTCAAGTCAAGTCAAGTCAGGAACACGCCCTGATCTCAAGACGTGAGGGAAGGAACTGCAGACGCTGGTTTAAATCGAAGATGGGCACAAAATGCTGGAGTATGAGCGTACGTACATATATACAGAGATACAGCGCGGAAACAGGCCCTGCGGCCCACCGCGTCCGCGCCGACCTGCGATCCCCGCACACTAACACAATCCGACACACACACACACACACACTAGGGACAATTTACACATCATATATACCGAACCAATTAACCTACAAACCCGCACGTCTTTGGAGTGTGGGAGGAAACCGAAGATCTGGGAGAAAACCCACGCAGGTCACGGGGAGAGAACGTACAAACTCCGTACAGACGGCGCCCGTGGTCGGGATGGAACCCGGGGTCTCTGACTATTCTTGCTATTGAGGGCGTGCAGCGAAGGTTCACCAGGTTAATTCCCGGAATGGCGGGACTGTCGTACGTTGAAAGACTGGAGCGACTGGGCTAAAAACGGAGAGGATGAGACGGAGTTTCTTCCCACAGGCCATCAGGACTGTCAACTTTTATAACCCCAGAGACTAAATTTTTGTCTACACTATAGTAACTTATTAACTTTATTTATATGCTGTAACTGCAATTCTTTTTTGTGCACAATCCGCAGGCATTGCCACTTTCATTTCACTGCACATCGTATATGTGTATGTGACAAATAAATTTGACTTGACTTGACTTGACTTGTATACACTGGAATTTAGAAGGATGAGAGGGGATCTTATGGAAACGTATAAGATTATTAAGCGGTTGGACACGTTAGAGGCAGGAAACATGTTCCCAATGTTGGGGGAGTCCAGAACCAGGGGGCCACACACAGTTTAAGAATAAGGGGTCGGCCATTTAGAACTGAGATGAGGAGAATCTTTTTCAGTTGTGAATCTGTGGAATTCTCTGCCTCAGAAGGCAGTGGAGGCCAATTCTCTGAATGCATTCAAGAGAGAGCTAGATAGAGCTCTTAAGGATAGCGGAGTCAGGGGGTACGGGGAGAGGGCAGGAACGGGGTACTGATTGTGGATGATCAGCCATGATCACGGTGAATGGCGGTGCGTACAGGCTCGAAGGGCCGAATGGCCTCCTCCTGCACCTATTGTCTATTGTATGGCGGCAACTCTACCGCCGCGCCACCGCGGCCGCCCGACACAGGCCCAACGTTCAAGAGGCCTACCTGTCTTTCCAGAGAGGTGGTTTTCCGGGACTTGTGGCTCCAGCTCAGAACGGGGAAGGAAGATTCCTGCCGGAAAAATCGGGGAGAGAGAGGAAAGTTGAAGCAAATAATCAGAAACAGAAACAGAAAAAAATAAGTGCAGTAGTAGGCCATTCGGCCCCTCGAGCCTGTACGCACCGCCATTCAATGTGATCATGGCTGATCATCCAACTCAGTATCCTGTACCTGCCTTCTCTCCATACCCCCTGATCCCTTTAGCCACAAGGGCCACATCTAACTCCCTCTTAAATATAGCCAATGAACTGGCCTCAACTACCTTCTGTGCCAGAGAATTCCACAGATTCACCACTCTCTGTGTGAAGAAATGTTTTCTCATCTCGGTCCTAAAAGACTTCCCCCTTATCCTTAAGCTGTGACCCCTGGTTCTGGACTCCCCCAAACATCGGGAACAATCTTCCTGCATCTAGCCTGTCCAACCCTGTAAGAATTTTATATGTTTCTATAAGATCCCCCTTCAGTCTTCTAAATTCCAGCGAGTACAAGCCCAGTCTACCCAGTCTTTCTTCATATGAAAGTCCCGCCATCCCAGGGATCAATCTGGTGAACCTTCTCTGTACTCCCTCTAAGGCAAGAACGTCTTTCCTCAGGTTAGGAGACCAAAACTGCACACAATACTCCAGGTGCGGTCTCACCAAGGCCCTGTACAACTGCAGCAGAACCTCCCTGCTCCTATACTCAAATCCTCTTGCTATGAATGCCAACATACCATTCCCCAATAAGATTCTATAAGATTCAATACGATCATAGCTGGTCATCCACAATCAGTACCCCGTTCCTGATTTGTTCCCCCCCCCCCCCCCCGCCCCCCAATAGCGAGCTAACGTCGTCTGACACACGAGAGAACGATAGAGTAATAGAATTAGATGAGAAAGTAATAAAGAGTAATAAGAATAGACCAAAAGTAAGATATATAGAGGAGGCAAGAATCACACAGTGCTAGTGTAGGAAAATAACTTCAGATGCTGGAACAAATCAATAGACAATAGACAATAGACAATAGGTGCTGGAGGAGGCCATTCAGCCCTTCGAGCCAGCACCGCCATTCAATGCGATCATGGCTGATCACTCTCAATCTGTACCCCGTTCCTGCCCTCTCCCCGTACCCCCTCACTCCGCTATCCTTAAGAGCTCTATCCAGCTCTCTCTTGAAAGCATCCAACGAACTGGCCTCTACTGCCTTCTGAGGCAGAGAATTCCACACCTTCACCACTCTCTGACTGAAAAAGTTCTTCCTCATCTCCGTTCTAAATGGCCGACCCCTTATTCTTAAACTGTGGCCCCTTGTTCTGGACTCCCTCAACATTGGGAACATGTTTCCTGCCTCTAATGTGTCCAATCCCCTAATTATCTTATATGTTTCAATAAGATCCCCCCTCATCCTTCTAAATTCCAGTGTATACAAGCCTAATTGCTCCAGCCTTGCAACATACGACAGTCCCGCCATTCCGGGAATCAACCTAGTGAACCTACGCTGCACGCCCTCAATAGCAAGAATATCCTTCCTCAAATTTGGAGACCAAAACTGCACACAGTACTCCAGGTGCGGTCTCACTAGGGCCCTGTACAACTGCACACAGTACTCCAGGTGCGGTCTCACTAGGGCCCTGTACAACTGCACACAGTACTCCAGGTGCGGTCTCACTAGGGCCCTGTACAACTGCACACAGTACTCCAGGTGTGGTCTCACTAGGGCCCTGTACAACTGCACACAGTACTCCAGGTGCGGTCTCACTAGGGCCCTGTACAACTGCAGAAGGACCTCTTTGCTCCTATACTCAACTCCTCTCGTTATGAAGGCCAACATTCCATTGGCTTTCTTCACTGCCTGCTGTACCTGCATGCTTCCTTTCAGTGACTGGTAAGGTATTTATTCACAAAACGCTAGAGTATCACAAAATGCTTCAGTCTGAAGAAGGGTCTCGACCCGAAACGTCACCCATTCCTTCTCTCCCGAGATGCTGCCTGACCCGCTGAGTTACTCCAGCATTTTGTGGTTCCTTCCTATACTGTGGACGGCTCGATTGTAATCTTGTAATCGTGTGTTAGGTTAATACTAGGTTAATTCCCGGAATGGCGGGACTATCATATGTTGGAGCGACTAGGCTTGTATACACTGGAATTTAGAAGGATGAGAGGGGATCTTATCGCAACGTACAAGATTATTAAGGGGTTGGACACGTTAGAGGCAGGAAACATGTTCTCAATGTTGGGGGAGTCATGAACCAGGGGCCACACACAGTTTAAGAAGAAGGGGTCGGCCATTTAGAACGGAGATGAGGAAAAACTTTTTCAGTCAGAGAGTTGTGAATCTGTGGAATTCTCTGCCTCAGAGGGCAGTGGAGGCCAATTCTCTGAACGCATTCAAGAGAGAGCTGGATAGAGCTCTTAAGGATAGCGGAGTCAGGGGGTACGGGGAGAAGGCAGGAACGGGGTACTGATTGGGAATGATCAGCCATGATCACATTGAATGGCGGTGCGTACAGGCTCGAAGGGCCGAATGGCCTCCTCCTGCACCTATTGTCTATTGTATTGTCTTTCCGCTGACTGGTTGGCACGCGACAAAAGGTAATCGCTGGACCTTGGTACAGGTGACAATAAGCTAAACTGTAACTGAGGGGGGTCTCCGACCATTCTTCAAGGCCCAAAACGTCACCCATTCCTTCTCCCCAGAGATGCTGCCTGTCCCGCTGAGTTACTCCAGCGTTTTGTGTCTATCTTCGGTTTAAACCAGCGTCTGCAGTTCCTGCCCGCACAGTGCTCATGAACTTTGGTTTAGTTTAGAGATGCAGCGCGGAAACAGGCCCTTCGGCCCACCGGGTCCGTGCCGACCAGCGATCCCCGCGCACTAACACTATCCCACACACACAGAAGGTATTTATTCACAAAATGCTGGAGTAACTCAGCGGGTCAGGCAGCATCTAGGACAGAGGGAAAGGGTGGCGTTTCGGGTCGAGACCCTTCTTCGGACTGATGTTAAGGTGGGGGACAAAGAAAGGATATAGGTGGAGACAGGAAGATGGAGGGAGAACTGGGAAGGGGGAGGGGGAGAGAGGGACAGAGGGACTATCTAAAGTTGGAGAAGCCGATGTTCATACCGCTGGGCTGTGAGCTGCCCAGGCGAAATATGAGGTTGCTGTTCCTCCAATTTGCGGTGGGCCTCACCAACCTGATCTCCTGGTGGCTCAGCACTTCAACCCCTCCCTCCCACTCCCAGTCTGACCTTTCTGTCCTGGGCCTCCTCCGTTGTCAGAGTGAGGCCCAGCGCAAATTGGGGCCCGGCGGGCCGGTCACGGTGGCGCAGTGGCGGTAGACCCGGCTTCCATCCCGACCGCGGGCGCTGTCCGTACGGAGTTTGCACGTTCTCCCCGTCACCCGGGTCATTGTAAATGACCCCTAGAATGTAGGATGGGACGAGTGTTCGAAAGGCAGACGCAAAATGTCGGAGTAACTCAGCGGGACAGGCAGCATCTCTGGAGAGAAGGAACGGGCGACGTTTCGGGTCGAGACCCTAGAAGGGTCGAGTGGTCTAATTCTGCTCCTATCCCTCTTGGGCTTATGAACAAACGCAGGCCTTGTTCCCTGCTGCCCGGCCTAACTCTGACACCCCTACCGAGTTGGGCCTAAAAGGGCCTACTTCCCGTTTTGCGTGACTCTAGGGCTCGAGGAGTTTAGAAGGACGAGAGGGGGGATCTTATAGAGACGTGTAAAATGATGACAGGACTGGACAAGCTAGGTGCAGGAAAAATGTTCCCAATGTTGGGCGAATCCAGAACCAAGGGCCACACACACACACACAGTCTAAGAATAAAGGGGAGGCCATTTAAAACTGAGGCGAGATGTAACTTTTTCAACCCAGAGAGTTGTGAATCTGTGGAACTCTCTGCCATAGAGGGCAGTGGAGGCCGAATCACTGGATGGATTTAAGAGAGAGTTCGATAGAGCTCTAGGGGCTGGTGGAATCAAGGGGTGTGGGGAGAAGGCAGGCACGGGTTACTGATTGTGGACGATCAGCCGCGATCACAATGAATGGCGGTGCGTACAGGCTCGAAGGGCCGAATGGCCTCCTCCTGCACCTGTTTTCTATGTTTCCTCAACCGAGTCGATGGATATTTTTAAGACTGGGTGGGTGGGTTGGAGGGTGGGGGAGAGATGAGACAATGAGATATTCTTCCCCCCCTCTCGGTTAATCCATGGGCCTTCTCTCCTCAACAGTAATCGGTCTCCTTCCTCTGCAGCCTGCTGGGCCCGTTGGCATGGGAGACGGCAAAATGTCATCCGTGTGGAGCGAGAATCTCCACCGGGGGGGGGGGGGGGGAAGAAAATACCTCGGTCCACACCGGCCGGCCCTGGTGTGACTAATTGGCTTGTTATCTCTTCGCCTGTTGACCGACCCGGGCCACCATTTTCCTCCCCTCCCCTCCCCTCCACAAAAAAGTCTCCCCAAAATCTCAGCGGGACAGGCAGCGTCTCTGGAGAGAAGGAACGGGTGATGGGAGAAGGGTTTGGTTTAGTTTAGTTTGGAGATACTGCGCGGAAACAGGCCCTTCGGCCCACCGGGTCCGCGCCGACCAGCGATCCCCGCGCACTAACGCTATCCCACACAAACACACACCGGGGACAATGTTTACATTTACACCGAGCCAATTAACCTACAAACCCGCACGTCTTTGGAGTGTGGGAGGAAACCGGAGATCTTGGAGAAAACCCACGCAGGTCACGGGGAGAATGTACAAACTCCGCACAGAGAGCCCCCGCGGTCGGGATCGAACCCGGGTCTCCGGCGCTGTGAGGCAGCAACTCTCCTCACATTTCGGAGGACCTAACATGGTCCAATAACACTGCTGCGCTGGTCAAGAAGGCACAACAAAGACTGTTCTACTTAAGAACACTGAAGAAGTCTGGTCTACCCCAACAGCTGCTGACGACCTTCTACCGCTGCACCATAGAGAGCATCCTAACACATGGCATCCCTGTGTGGTACCTCAGCTGCACGGAGGCAGAGAGGAAAGCTCTTCAGCGGGTAGTCCATAGAGCTCAGTGTAATGATCCTGATCTGATAAGGGGACTAGAGGTAAAAGAGCCATTAGGAGGCAGTGATCACAACATGATAAGTTTTACTCTGCAAATGGAAAGGCAGAAGGGAAAATCGGAAGTGTCGGTATTACAGTATAGCAAAGGGGATTACAGAGGCATGAGGCGGGAGCTGGCCAAAATTGATTGGAAGGAGGCCCTAGCAGGGAAGACGGTAGAACAGCAATGGCAGGTATTCCTGGGAATAATGCAGAGGTTGCAGGATCAATTTATTCCAAAGAGGTGGAAAGACTCTAAGGGGAGTAAGAGACACCTGTGGCTGACAAGGGAAGTCAGGGACAGCATAAAAATTAAGGAGAGGAAGTATAACATAGCAAAGAAGAGTGGGAAGACAGAGGATTGGGACTCTTTTAAAGAGCAACAAAAGTTAACTAAAAAGGCAATACGGGGAGAAAAGATGAGGTCCGAGGGTAAACTAGCCAATAATATAAAGGAGGATAGCAAAAGTTTTTTTAGGTACGTGAAGAGGAAAAAAATAGTCAAGGCAAATGTGGGTCCCTTGAAGACAGAAGCAGGGGAATTTATTATGGGGAACAAAGAAATGGCAGACGAGTTAAACCGTTACTTTGGATCTGTCTTCACTGAGGAAGATACACACAATCTCCCAAATGTTCTAGGGGCCGGAGAACCTAGGGTGATGGAGGAACTGAAGGAAATCCACATTAGGCAGGAAATGGTTTTGGGTAGACTGATGGGACTGAAGGCTGATAAATCCCCAGGGCCTGATGGTCTGCATCCCAGGGTACTTAAGGAGGTGGCTCGAGAAATAGTGGAAGCATTGGAGATCATTTTTCAATGTTCTATAGATTCAGGATCAGTTCCTGTGGATTGGAGGATAGCAAATGTTATCCCACTTTTTAAGAAAGGAGGGAGAGAGAAAACGGGTAATTATAGACCAGTTAGTCTGACATCAGTGGTGGGGAAAATGCTGGAGTCAATTATAAAAGACGAAATTGCTGAGCATTTGGATAGCAGTAACGGGATCATTCCGAGTCAGCATGGATTTACGAAGGGGAAATCATGCTTGACAAATCTACTGGAATTTTTTGAGGATGTAACTAGGAAAATTGACAGGGGAGAGTCAGTGGATGTGGTGTACCTCGACTTTCAGAAAGCCTTCGACAAGGTCCCACATAGGAGATTAGTGGGCAAAATTAGGGCACATGGTATTGGGGGTAGGGTACTGACATGGATGGAAAATTGGTTGACAGACAGAAAGCAAAGAGTGGGGATAAATGGGTCCCTTTCGGAATGGCAGGCAGTGACCAGTGGGGTACCGCAAGGTTCGGTGCTGGGACCCCAGCTATTTACGATATACATTAATGACTTAGACGAAGGGATTAAAAGTACCATTAGCAAATTTGCAGATGATACTAAGTTGGGGGGTAGTGTGAATTGTGAGGAAGATGCAATAAGGCTGCAGGGTGACTTGGACAGGTTGTGTGAGTGGGCGGATACATGGCAGATGCAGTTTAATGTAGATAAGTGTGAGGTTATTCACTTTGGAAGTAAGAATAGAAAGGCAGATTATTATCTGAATGGTGTCAAGTTAGGAGGAGGGGGAGTTCAACGAGATCTGGGTGTCCTAGTGCATCAGTCAATGAAAGGAAGCATGCAGGTACAGCAGGCAGTGAAGAAAGCCAATGGAATGTTGGCCTTCGTAACAAGAGGAGTTGAGTATAGGAGCAAAGAGGTCCTTCTACAGTTGTACCGGGCCCTGGTGAGACCGCACCTGGAGTACTGTGTGCAGTTTTGGTCTCCAAATTTGAGGAAGGATGTTCTTGCTATGGAGAGCGTGCAGCGTAGGTTCACTAGGTTAATTCCCGGAATGGCGGGACTGTCGTATGTTGAAAGGCTGGAGCGATTGGGCTTGTATACACTGGAATTTAGAAGGATGAGGGGGGATCTTATTGAAACATATAAGATAATTAGGGGATTGGACACATTAGAGGCAGATAACATGTTCCCAATGTTGGGGGAGTCCAGAACAAGGGGCCACAGTTTAAGAATAAGGGGTAGGCCATTTAGAACGGAGATGAGGAAGAACTTTTTCAGTCAGAGGGTGGTGAAGGTGTGGAATTCTCTGCCTCAGAAGGCAGTGGAGGCCAGTTCGTTGGATGCTTTCAAGAGAGAGCTGGATAGAGCTCTTAAGGATAGCGGAGTGAGGGGGTATGGGGAGAAGGCAGGAACGGGGTACTGATTGAGAGTGATCAGCCATGATCGCATTGAATGGCGGTGCGTACAGGCTCGAAGGGCTGAATGGCCTCCTCCTGCACCTATTGTCTATTGTCTATTGTCTATTGACCATCGGAACACAGCTACCAGCCTTGGAGGGCATCGACAACACACGATGCCTCAGAAAAGCCACCAGCATCCACAAAGACTCCTCACACCCCTGCAACAGTCTGTTCGAACTTCTACCATCGGGCAGACGATACAAGGCCTTCTACGTCCGCGCCTCCAGACTCAGGAACAGCTTCATCCCCAGGGCCATAGCTGCCATGAACCGGTCCTGCTGAGCCGGATGGCCACAACGCATAGATCAGCTTGCACTTTACCCTGTCTAAAAACTGTTCCAACTGTCTCGTTTCGTTGGGTTGCTGTTAATTACTTAAATTATTGCATCGTATGGGAGGCGCATTCCCAATCTCGTTGTACCCCTGGGTACAATCACAATAAAGATATATTGTATTGTATTGTATTGTATTGTATTGCACCACCGTGGCCGAACAGATCAGCAGGAAGAGGCCATTCGGCCCTTCAAGCCCACCCGCGCCATTCCAGGTGACAGGAGACAAGGAGATTTACCTCCCTTCCCATCACCCACTCTTGCGGTAGAGTTGCTGCCTCACAGCGCCGGAGACCCGGGTTCCATCCCGACCACGGGCGCCGTCCGTACGGAGTTTGCACGTTCTCCCCGTGACCTGCGTGGGTTTTCTCCGGTCTCCTCCCACGCTCCAAAGACGTGCGGGTTTGTAGGTTAATTGGTTTGTAGGCTTGGCACTTGTAAAAATAATTGTCCCTAGTGTGTGTAGGGTAGTGTTAGTGTGTGCGGGGATCGCTGGCCGGCACGGACCCGGTGGGCCGAAGGGCCTGCTTCCGCGCTGTGTCTCCAAACTAAAAACTAAAACACAGCCATCGTGTGGTCTCAGAGGGGTGTCTGTAAAAGTCCCCCTCTAACTCCACGCCCAGGCCATCTATAAATGAGACCATGGGGTCACGTGAATTTATCAACAGCCCCATTCATCTGAGTCTCACCTCGTGAGTGATCAAGGCAGATATCCCCGGGGCCTTTGGGTTACTGATTGGGGAGCGATCTCTCTGAATCGCAAAAAGGCTTATGGGCGATCACGGTGGCGCAGCGGGTGGAACTGCTGCCTGACAGCGCCGGAGACCCGGGTTCCATCCCGACCGCGGGCGCCGTCTGTGCGGAGTTTGTACGTTCTCCCCGTGACCCGCGTGGGTTTTTATCTGAGATAGACAATAGACAATAGGTGCAGGAGGAGGCCATTCGGCCCTTCGAGCCTGTACGCACCGCCATTCAATGTGATCATGGCTGATCATTCTCAATCAGTACCCCGTTCCTGCCTTCTCCCCATACCCCCTGACTCCGCTATCCTTAAGAGCTCTATCCAGCTCTCTCTTGAATGCATTCAGAGACTTGGCCTCCACTGCCCTCTGAGGCAGAGAATTCCACAGATTCACAACTCTCTGACTGAAAAAGTTTTTCCTCATCTCTGTTCTAAATGGCCGACCCCTTATTCATATCATATCATATCATATCATCATATATATACAGCGCGGAAACAGGCCTTTTCGGCCCACCAAGTCCGCGCCGCCCAGCGATCCCCGTAGATTAACACTATCCTACACCCACTAGGGACAATTTTTTACATTTACCCAGCCAATTAACCTACAAACCTGTACGTCTTAAACTGTGGCCCCTGGTTCTGGACTCCCCCAACATCGGGAACATGTTTCCTGCCTCTAACGTGTCCAACCCCTTAATAATCTTATACATTTCGATAAGATCCCCTCTCATCCTTCTAAATTCCAGTGTATACAAGCCTAATCGCTCCAGTCTTTCAACATATGACAGTCCCGCCATTCCGGGAATTAACCTGGTGAACCTACGCTGCACGCCCTCAATAGCAAGAATATCCTTCCTCAAATTTGGAGACCAAAACTGCACACAGTACTCCAGGTGCGGTCTCACTAGGGCCCTGTACAACTGCACACAGTACTCCAGGTGCGGTCTCACTAGGGCCCTGTACAACTGCACACAGCACTCCAGGTGTGGTCTCACTAGGGCCCTGTACAACTGTAGAAGGACCTCTTTGCTCCTATACTCAACTCCTCTTGTTATGAAGGCCAACATTCCATTGGCTTTCTTCACTGCCTGCTGTACCTGTATGCTTCCTTTCAGTGACTGATGCACTAGGACACCCAGATCACGTTGTACGTCCCCTTTTCCTAACTTGACACCATTCAGATAATACTCTGCCTTCCTGTTCTTGCCACCAAAGTGGACAACCTCACACTTATCCACATTAAACTGCATCTGCCATGCATCCGCCCACTCACACAACCTGTCCAAGTCACCCTGCAACCTCATAGCATCTTCCTCACAGTTCACACTGCCGCCCAGCTTTGTATCATCTTCGGTTTCCTCCCACGCTCCAAAGACGTGCAGGTTTGTAGGTTGATTGGCTAGGTAAATGTAAAAATAATTGTCCCTAGTGTGTGTAGGATAGTGTGTTAGTGTGCGGGGATCGCTGGTCGGCGCGGACCCGCTGGGCCCGGAAGGGCCTGTTTCCGCGCTGTATCTCCGAACTAAACGTACAGGTTCGTAGGTTAATTGGCTACGGTGAAATTGTAAATCGTCCCGAGTGTGCGTGTGTGTAGGATAGCGCTAGTGCGGGGGGCGATCGCCGGTCGGCGCGGACCCGGTGGGCCGCAGAGGCCTAAATTAAAGGCTCCTCCATCTCCCCTCTCAGCCCCCACCAGAGCCCAGTCCCCTGGGAGTGACCAAGATGGCCGACCGCGAGTCACGGCGCCGGCCGGAGGAGGGCTCTGCCCGAGCCGGCTGCCTGCCCCCTTTTCCGGGGTTACGTCCGCGCCCGGGTGGCGTTAGAGCGGGACTGCGCGCTGTCCACGGGCACCCTGGGGGATTTCCGTGACCCCTGGGCGCCCCGGGGGGGTGGGGGTGGGGTGGGGTGTACCCTGGACAAGTTGAAATAGTTGTATGGTATTTTGTTTAGTATATTTGTTTGACTTGAATTATGTTTTTTTTAGAAAACGAGGTGCAGGAGGAGGCCATTCGGCCCTTTGAGCCAGCACCGCCATTCATTGTGATCATCGTCCACAATCAGTACCCCGTGCCTGCCTTCTCCCCGTACCCCCTGACTCCGCTATCCTTAAGAGCTCTATCTAACTCTCTCTTAAATCCATCCAGTGATTCGGCCTCCACTGCCCTCTGTGGCAGAGAATTCCACAAATCCACAACTCTCTGGGTGGAAAAAGTCCCTTCTCACCTCAGTTTTAAATGGCCTCCCCTTTATTCTAAGACTGTGTGTGTGTGTGTGTGTGTGTGTGTGGCCCCTGGTTCTGGACTCCCCCCGACATTGGGAACATTTTCCCTGCATCTAGCTTGTCCGGTCCTTTCATAATTTTGTACGTCTCTTTGTTGTACAACATGGGTTGTTTTTTAAATGTGCTATACAAATAAAATTGACTTGACGTGACTAGACTATAAGATCCCCTCTCGTCCTTCTAAACTCCAGTGGGTTTTTTTTGCTTTGTTTTATTTGGTACTGGAAATATCACTGCAGATAATTGATTTCAATCATTTTCGGCAGAGCCAGCAGCCGGCCGAGAGAAAACAGGAAACGTCCTCCCGGTCAGGAAGCCAGCTTCAAACAAAGCCCCAAGTTCCTGTCAGCAAGGCCAAGGCAAGGCAAGGCAAGGCTTCCCGGGCCTAGTGTTTATCAGCTGAAGCTTCTCAGTTTACAGACTCAACGCGGAAACAGGCCTTTCGGCCTACTGAGTCCGTGCCGACCAGCAATCACCCCGTATACATAAACACACACACACACGTACAGGCGCGCACACCGTACACACACATACACACACGTACCTGCACACACACACACACAT
>NC_135986.1:5051892-5056977 GCF_053455715.1 Rhinoraja longicauda
GCCTCACGGCGCCAGAGACCCCGGTTTCGATCCCGACCGCGGGCGCCCTCTGCACGTTCTCCCCGTGACCTGCGTGGGTTTTCTCCGAGATCTTCGCTTTCCTCCCACGCTCTCCCAAAGACGTGCGGGTTTGCAGGTTAAATGGCTCGGTGTAAATGTAAACATTGTCCCTTAGTGGGCGCGTGTGGGGGACAGTATCAGTGCGCGGGGATCGCTGGTCGGCGCGGACCCGGTGGGCCGAAGGGGCCTGTTTCCGCGCTGTGTCTCCAAACTAATACTACAGTCCAGTCCGCCGTTCAATCATGGCCGAACTATCCAAACTCCCTCCCAACCCCATTCTCCTGCCTTCTCCCTGTTCTTGGGCGCAGATGCGAAGTAGACGGAGGAATTGGGAGCCCGGGGGGGGGGGGGGGGGGGTCTCGGGGGGTGGAGGGGGAGGGCGCTCCTCAAACTGCAAAGCATGCTGGGACAATACACCTCACCCCTTCCCCGTGACACACCGGCCAACCTGAGGAGCACCTTCAGCAACAGACTGGTCCCACCAAGATCCAGTTCAAAACGCCACAGGAGATCCTTCTTAACTGTGGCTATCAAACCGTACAACCCTTCCCCCCTTCTGTCATGGGGTAGACTGACTCCCCCTCCTCCCCAATCTTTGCACCCCCCCCCCCAATCCTTTCCACTCGCCATTTTAATGTCACCTTTCACGGATCGCGTTGTGTTTTTACGACTGTCGGAAGATCGATTTCCCTCCCGCGATAAATAAGTTCTATCGTATTCTGTGCGGCGCTGGCTCGAAGGGCCAAATGGCCTCCTCCTGCACCTATTTTCTCTGATCTCTACGTGTCGTGTGGTACGGTACGGATGGAGATAGCTGCATTCTACAAGATGCTCCGTGCTGTAAGATTCTTATCGAAACGTATGGAGATCTTATCGAAACGTATAAGATTATTAAGGGGTTGGACACGTTAGAGGCAGGAAACATGTTCCCAATGTTGGGGGAGTCCAGAACCAGGGGCCACACACAGTTTAAGAATAAGGGGTCGGCCATTTAGAAGGGGAAGACGAGGAAAAACTTTTTCAGTCAGAGAGTGGTGAATCTGTGGAATTCTCTGCCTCAGAAGGCAGTGGAGGCCAATTCTCTGAATGCATTCAAGAGAGAGCTAGATAGAGCTCTTAAGGATACCGGAGTCAGGGGGTATGGGGAGAGGGCAGGAACGGGGTACTGATTGAGAATGATCAGCCATGATCACATTGAATGGCGGTGCGTACAGGCTCGAAGGGCCGAATGGCCTCCTCCTGCACCTATTGTCTATTGTCTATTACACATATCACAACCACGCTCCACAAACACACCCCGCAACTCTACAATCACCCACTGCGTTCTCAACGGACATGCGTTAGAAACATAGAGAAACGAGGTGCAGGAGGAGGCCATTCGGCTCTTCGAGCCAGCACCGCCATTCAATACGATCATGGCTGATCATCCACAATCAGTTCCTGCTTTCTCCCCCCACATATCCCTTGATTCCGTTAGCCCCCTAAGAGCTCTATCTAGCTCTCTCTTGAATGCATCCAGAGAATTGGCCTCCACTGCCTTCTGAGGCAGAGAATTCCACAGATTCACAACTCTCTGACTGAAAAAGTTTTTCCTCGTCTCAGTTCTAAATGGCCGACCCCTTATTCTTAAACTGTGTGTGGCCCCTGGTTCTGGACTCCCCCAACATTGGGAACATGTTTCCTGCATCTAGCCTGTCCAATCCCTTAATAATCTTATATGTTTCGATAAGATCCCCTCTCATCCTTCTAAATTCCAGTGAATACAAGCCCAGTCGACCCATTCTTTCATCGTGTGATAGTCCCGCCATTCCGTGAATTAACCTGGTGAACCTACGCTGCACGCCCTCAATAGCAAGGATGTCCTTCCTCAAATTTGGAGACCAAAACTGCACACAGTACTCCAGGTGCGGTCTCACTAGGGCCCTGTACAACTGCACACAGTACTCCAGGTGCGGTCTCACTAGGGCCCTGTACAACTGCACACAGTACTCCAGGTGCGGTCTCACTAGGGCCCTGTACAACTGCACACAGTACTCCAGGTGCGGTCTCACTAGGGCCCTGTACAACTGCAGAAGGACCTCTTTGCTCCTATACTCAACTCCTCTCGCTACGAAGGCTAGGGGTTGCCAACTATCTCACTCACAAATAAGGAACAAGGTGACGTCACTGCCCCGCGCCCCACGTGACCTCACCCAGCCAGCGGCCACGTGCTCCCGCTCCACCAATGGTGGCCGCCCGGGCCTGGAGGCGGGTGGCTACGCAACCTCCGTTAGGCGGCGCCCGGACCTCCGGGCCTACAGTGTCCGGGCCTACAGTGTCCGGGCCTACAGTGTCGGGGCCTACCGTGTCTGGGCCTACAGTGTCGGGGCCTACACTGTCCGGGCCTACACTGTCCGGGCCTACACTGCCCGGGCCTAGACTGTCCGGGCCTAAACTGTCCGGGCCTACACTATCCGGGCCTACAGTGTCTGGGCCTACAGTGTCGGGGCCTACACTGCCCGGGCCTACAGCACCCCCTGGGCCTAATACGGGACAAGGGCGGTCCCGTACGGGACAAAGCAATTTAGCCCAAAATACGGGATGTCCCGGCTAATACGGGACAGTTGGCAACCCTAATAAAGACAAACGTGCCTTCATTAGCTTTCTTCACTGCCTGTTCACAACAATGTGGCAATGGAAACCCATGGAAAGACACTGGCCAAGGCAGGCCAACGTTTATTCTGGCCCCGTGGGTCAGGAACCGGAGAAGGGGGCAGAGGGAGACGATGTGGGCAAGTTGGGCCGAAGGGCCTGTTTCCACACTGTAACTCTGTGTGGGCTATTCTGCGCATTCTAGAATGATGGAGTAGACTTGATGGGCCGAATGGCCTATTTCTACACCTATCTCTTACGACCTGGTGAGAAACGGGCCCTTCGGCCCAACTTGCCCACACCGGCCAACATGCCCCAGCTACACTAGTCCCACCTGTCCGCGTTTGGCCCACATCCCTCCAAACCCGTCCTATCCATGTACCTGTCCAACTGTTTCTTAAACGATGGGATATTCCCAGCCTCAACTACCTCCTCCGGCAGCTCGTTCCATACACCCACCACCCTCTGTGTGGAAAAGTTACCTTTCAGATTCCTATTCAATCTGTTCCCCTTCACCTTAAAACTGTGTCCTCTGGTCCTCGATTCCCCTACTCTGGGCAAGAGACTCTGTGCGTCTACCCGATCTATTCCTCTCATGATTTTCTCCACCTGTATAAGATCGCCCCTCATCCTCCTGCGCTCCAGGGAATAGAGTCCCAGCCTGCTCAACCTCTCCCTGTAGCTCAGGCCCCTCCAGTCCTGGCAACATCCTCGTAACTAACTCGTCTGTCTATTCGCCCCACAGATGATGCCTGAACCACTGAGTTCCTCCAGCACATTTGTGTTTCACTCAGTATTCCTGCATCTGCAGTTTTCAGTGTCAATAGACAATAGACAATAGACAATGGGTGCAGGAGGAGGCCATTCGGCCCTTCGAGCCTGTACGCACCGCCATTCAATGCGATCATGGCTGATCACTCTCAATCAGTACCCCGTTCCTGCCTTCTCCCCATACCCCCTCACTCCGCTATCCTTAAGAGCTCTATCCAGCTCTCTCTTGAAAGCATCCAACGAACTGGCCTCCACTGCCTTCTGAGGCAGAGAATTCCACACCTTCACCACCCTCTGACTGAAAAAGTTCTTCCTCATCTCCGTTCTAAATGGCCGACCCCTTATTCTTAAACTGTGGCCCCTTGTTCTGGACTCCCCCAACATTGGGAACATGTTTCCTGCCTCTAACGTGTCCAATGTGGAGAACGTGGATAGGTGACGTTTCACAGAGCGCTGGAGTAACTCAGCGGGTCAGGCAGCATCTGTGGAGAGAAGGAATGGGTGACGTTTCGGATCGAGACCCTTCTTCAGACATTTTGTGTCTGCCTTCGATTTGAGTTGTTTTCCTTAGAAAATCAGACGATGGACAACAGGCGCAGGAGGAGGCCATTCGGCCCTTCGAAGCATCCTGTAGTTAATGTACAAACACAGGGCCTTCTCTTAAGAGGCGTTTTGAGAGCTAATAGCACTTCAGACCGGCATGCAAAGAATTAAGGGGACTTGCTGGCGGGCAATAGGCTGACAAGGACAAAATTCCTCCCTGTCCTCATAGACAATAGACAGTAGGTGCAGGAGGAGGCCATTCGGCCCTTCGAGCCTGTACGCACCGCCATTCAATGTGATCATGGCTGATCATTCTCAATCAGTACCCCGTTCCTGCCTTCTCCCCATACCCCCTGACTCCGCTATCCTTAAGAGCTCTATCTAGCTCTCTCTTGAATGCATTCAGAGAATTGGCCTCCACTGCCTTCCGAGGCAGAGAATTCCACAGATTCACAACTCTCTGACTGAAAAAGTTTTTCCTCATCTCCGTTCTAAATGGCCGACCCCTTATTCTTAAACTGTGTGTGGCCCCTGGTTCTGGACTCCCCCCAACATTGGGAACACGTTTCCTGCCTCTAACGTGTCCAACCCCTTAATAATCTTATACGTTCCGATAAGATCCCCGCTCATCCTTCTAAATGCCAGTGTATACAAGCCCAGTCGCTCCAGTCTTTCAACATACGACAGTCCCGCCATTCCGGGAATTAACCTGGTGAACCTACGCTGCACGCCCTCAATAGCAAGAATGTCCTTCCTCGAATTTGGAGACCAAAACTGCACACAGTACTCCAGGTGCGGTCTCACTAGGGCCCTGTACAACTGCACACAGTACTCCAGGTGCGGTCTCACTAGGGCCCTGTACAACTGCACACAGTACTCCAGGTGCGGTCTCACTAGGGCCCTGTACAACTGCACACAGTACTCCAGGTGCGGTCTCACTAGGGCCCTGTACAACTGCACACAGTACTCCAGGTGCGGTCTCACTAGGGCCCTGTACAACTGCACACAGTACTCCAGGTGCGGTCTCACTAGGGCCCTGTACAACTGCAGAAGGACCTCTTTGCTCCGATACTCAACTCC
>NC_135986.1:5057477-5059977 GCF_053455715.1 Rhinoraja longicauda
GGGTTTGCCTACTAAAATGGCATGTTTTGCCTACTAAAATGGCGGGGTTTGCCTACTAAAATGGCATGTTTTGCCTACTAAAATGGCGGGGTTTGCCTACTAAAATGGCATGTTTTGCCTACTAAAAGGCGGGGTTGCCTACTAAAATGGCATGTTTTGCCTACTAAAATGGCGGGTTTTGCCTACTAAAATGGCGGGTTTTGCCTGCTAAATGGCAGGCTTTTGCCTACTAAAATGGTGGAGTTTGCCTACTAAAATGGCGGGTTCTGCCTACTAAAATGCAGGGTTTGCCTACTTAAATGGTGGATTTTGCCTACTAAAATGGTGGGTTTTGCCCACTAAAGTGGCAGGGGTTGCCTGCTAAAATGGCTGGTTTTGCCTACTAAAATGGTGGGGTTTGCCTACTAAAATGGCAGGCTTTCGCCTACTAAAATGGCGGGGTTTGCATACTAAAATGGCTGGTTTTGCCTACTAAAATGGCGACTTTGCGGACTGCACTTCAGTATAGACGATTTCAACGGAGTGGTCCATCTTGCTCCTCTAGTATCTTTCCCTCTCAACCCCGTTCTCCTGCTGTCACGGTGGCCGAAGGGCCTGTATCTCTAAACTAAACTCAACCCTTTAGTTCCTAACCCCATTGTTTCAATTAAAGGCGACGTTTAGTAAGTGGACAATAGACAATAGACAACCGGCAACAGGTGCAGGAGGAGGCCATTCGGCCCTTCGAGCCTGTACGCACCGCATTCAATGTGATCATGGCTGATCATTCTCAATCAGTACCCCGTTCCTGCCCTCTCCCCATACCCCCTGACTCCGCTATCCTTAAGAGCTCTATCTAGCTCTCTCTTGAATGCATTCAGAGAATTGGCCTCCACTGCCTTCTGAGGCAGAGGAATTCCACAGATTCACAACTGAAAAAGGTTTTTCCTCATCTCTGTTCTAAATGGCCGACCCCTTATTCTTAAACTGTGTGGCCCCTGGTTCTGGACTCCCCAACATTGGGAACATGTTTCCTGCCTCTAACGTGTCCAACCCCTTAATTATCTTATATGTTTCAATAAGATCCCCTCTCATCCTTCTAAATTCCAGTGTATACAAGCCTAGCCGCTCCAAGTCTTTCAACGTACGACAGTCCCGCCATTCCGGGAATTGACCTAGGAGGGAGGGAGGGAGGAGAGGGAGGGGGTGGAGGGGAGGGGAGGGGAGGGGAGGGGAGGGGATGGAGGGGAGGGAGGGAGGGAGGGAGGGGAGGGAGGGAGGGAGGGAGGGAGGGGGTGGAGGGGAGGGGAGGGGAGGGGAGGGGATGGAGGGGAGGGAGGGAGGGAGGGAGGGAGGGAGGGAGGGAGGGAGGGAGGGAGGGAGGGGAGGGGAGGGGAGGGGAGGGGAGGGGGTGGAGGGGAGGGAGGGAGGGGAGGGAGGGGAGGGGAGGGTGAGTGAGGGAGGGAGGAGGGGAGGGGAGGGGAGGGGAGGGAGTGGAGGGAGGGGAGGGAGGGGAGGGAGGGAGGGAGGGAGGAGGGGAGGGGAGGGGAGGGGAGGGGAGGGAGGGAGGGGAGGGGAGGGGAGGGGAGGGGAGGGGAGGGGAGGGGAGGGGAGGGGAGGGAGTGGAGGGAGGGGAGGGGAGGGGAGGGAGGGAGGGATGGAGGGGAGGGGACCTACCGGCCCGGTCTCCTTTCATGGAGTCCCAGATGTTGCAGTTGAAGTCGTCGTAGCCGGCGAGCAGCAGGCGGGCCGCTGGTGGAGAAGGCCACGGACGTGATGCCACAGATGATGTTGTCGTGCGAGTACATCAGGAGCTCCTGGTCGGCCGCAGGTCAAAGAGGCGGCACGTGGCGTCGTCGGAGCCCGTGGCAAACGCATTGCCGTTGGGGAAGAACTGCACGCACACGGGGAGGGAGAGAGAGGGAGAGAGAGGGGGTTAGTGGCGTGTGGAGAGAGGGGAGAGAGAGAGAGAGAGGGGGTTATTGGACGTGTGGAGAGAGGGGAGAGAGAGAGAGAGAGAGAGGGGGTTAGTGGACGTGTGGAGAGAGGGGAGAGAGAGAGAGAGGGGGTTAGTGGACGTGTGGAGAGAGGGGAGAGGGGAAAGAGAGAGGGGAGAGAGAGAGAGAGGGGGTTAGTGGCGTGTGGAGAGAGGGGAGAGAGAGAGAGAGGGGGTTAGTGGACGTGTGGAGAGAGGGGAGAGGGGAAAGAGAGAGGGGAGAGAGAGAGGGGAGAGAGAGAGGGAGGGGGAGAGAGAGGGTTAGTGGACATGTGGAGAGAGGGGGAGAGAGAGAGGGAGGGGAGAAAGAGGGAGGGGGGAGAGAGAGGGGAGAGAAGGGGAGGGGAGAGGGTGAGTGATGTGTGGAGAGAGATAGGAGGGGGCAGAGAGAGGGGAGAGAGGGAGAGGGGAGAGAGAGGGGAGGGAGAGAGAGGAGAGAGGGTCAGTGGACATGTGGAGAGAGGGGAGAGAGGGGGAAAGAGAGAGGGGAGAGAGGGGAAAGAGAGGGGAGAGAGAGAGAGAGGA
>NC_135986.1:5064977-5104977 GCF_053455715.1 Rhinoraja longicauda
ACTCCGCTATCCTTAAGAGCTCTATCCAGCTCTCTCTTGAAAGCATCCAACGAACTGGCCTCCACTGCCTTCTGAGGCAGAGAATTCCACACCTTCACCACCCTCTGACTGAGGTTTTCTCCGGTTTCCTCCCACACTCTAAAGACGTGCGGGTTTGTAGGTTAATTGGCTTGGTGTAAATGTCAAAAAAATTGTCCCTAGTGTGTGTAGGATAGTGTCAGTGTGCGGGGATCGCTGGGCGGCGCGGACCCGGTGGGCCGAAGGGCCTGTTTCCCCGCTGTATCTCTAAACCAAACTCCAAAGACGTACAAGTACGGAGGTTAATTTGCCGGGTGTAAGTGTAAAATTGTCCCTAGTGTGGGTGTGGGATAGTGTTAGTGCGCGGGGATCGCTGGGCGGCGCGGACCCGGTGGGCCGAAGGGCCTGTTTCCGTGCTGTATCTTTAAACCAAACTGAAAACTAATCTCAACAGAGTAAGGGATTAGTGAGTAACAGAGTAAGGGATTGTATACGTACAGGGAACAAAGAACTGCCAGATGCTTGTCCAATGTTGGGGGAGTCCAGAAAACAAGGGGCCACACACAGTTTAAGAATAAGGGGTCGGCCGTTTAGAACGGAGATGAGGAAGAACTTTTTCAGTCAGAGAGTGGTGAAGGTGTGGAATTCTCTGCCTCAGAAGGCAGTGGAGGCCAGTTCGTTGGATGCTTTCAAGAGAGAGCTCTTAAGGATAGCGGAGTGAGGGGGTATGGGGAGAAGGCAGGAACGGGGTCCTGATTGAGAGTGATCAGCCACGATCGCATTGAATGGCCGTGCGTACAGGCTCGAAGGGCTGAATGGCCTCCTCCTGCACCTATTGTCTATTGTCTATTGATACACACAAAAGGACACCAACTCCTTCGGGCGGCACACGGTGGAGCAGCGGTAGCGTTGCTGCCTCACAGCGCCAGAGACCCGGATACCGAAGATCTCGGAGAAAAAACCCCACGCAGGTCACAATAGACAATAGGTGCAGGAGGAGGCCATTCGGCCCTTCGAGCCTGTACGCACCGCCATTCAATGTGATCATGGCTGATCATTCCCAATCAGTACCCCGTTCCTGCCCTCTCCCCGTACCCGCTGACTCCGCTATCATTAGATATATGTTCAGATCAGTCTGAAGAAGGGTCTCGACCCGAAACGTCAACTTTCTTTCTCTCCTGAGATGCTGCCTGACCCGCTGAGTTATTCCAGCATTTTACCGCTATCCTTAAGAGCTCTATCTAGCTCTCTCTTGAATACATTCTGCGAATTGGCCTCCACTGCCTTCTGAGGCAGAGAGTTCCACAGATTCACAACTCTCTGACTGAAAAAGTTTTTCCTCATCTCCGTTCTAAATGGCCGACCCCTTATTCTTAAACTGTGTGGCCCCTGGTTCTGGACTCCCCCAACATTGGGAACATGTTTCCTGCCTCTAACGTGTCCGACCCCTTAATAATCGTATACGTTTCGATAAGATCCCCTCTCATCCTTCTAAATTCCAGTGTATACAAGCCCAGTCGCTCCAGTCTTTCAACGCACGACAGTCCCGCCATTCCGGGAATTAACCTGGTGAACCTACGCTGCACGCCCTTGAGAATGTATCCCTGAACTAAACAACGTACACAAAGGCCATGTCGATGGATGTATGTAAGGCAGAGATAGATAGATTGTTGATCAGTGCGGGTGTCAGGGGTTGTGGGGAGAAGGCGGGAGAATGGGGTTGGGAGGGAGAGATGGCGGTGCTGGCTCGAAGGGACGAATGGCCTACTCCTGCACCTAGCGTATCTGTGCTCTGTGCAGCGGGGAGAGGCGGTCCACACAGGGCACAAAGACAAAGATAAATTGCAAAGCTTCAATAAGAAGGAGGCACAGTGGTAGAGTTGCTGCCTTACAGCGAATGCAGCGCCGTTCAATCGTGCCTAAGAGGGCTGTTTAGTTTAGAGATACTGCGCGGAAACAGGCCCTTCGGCCCACCGGGTCCGCGCCGACCAGCGATCCCCGCACACTAACACTATCCTACACACACACACTAGGGACAATGTTTACATTTACACCGAGCCGATCAACCTACACACCCCGAAGATTATTAAGGGGTTGGACACGTTAGAGGCAGGAAACATGTTCCCAATGTCGGGGGAGTCCAGAACAAGGGGCCACACACAGTTTAAGAATAAGGGGTCGGCCGTTGAGAACGGAAAACTGTTTCAGTCAGAGAGTTGTGAATCTGTGGAATTCTCTGCCTCAGAAGGCAGTGGAGGCCGATTCTCTGAATGCATTCAAGAGAGAGCTAGATAGAGCTCTTAAGGATAGCGGAGTCAGGGGGTACGGGGAGGGCAGGAACGGGGTACTGATTGAGAATGATCAGCCGTGATCACATTGAATGGCGGTGCGTACAGGCTCGAAGGGCCGAATGGCCTCCTCCTGCATCTATTTTCTATGTTTCTATCTCGGAGAAAACCCAGGCAGAACGTACAAACTCCCTCCGTACAGGCCAGCGCCCGTGGTCGGGATGGAACCCGGTTTCTCCGGCGCTGTGAGGCGTAGTTGTCAAGTTTTCCCTTGAGGGGCAACTCTCTGGTGGGCGAGCGCAAACTCACCAGGTTGTGTCTCCAGAGCTCGTGACGATCTGGTTGTCATCCAGAAACCGGCAGCAAGACAAATAACCTGCAACGGGACAGAGAACGGGAGTTAGTGTGTGGGCGCTCAGCCAGTGGCACTACTCATCTCAAACGCTTAAACGCACACAGAAAACAGGTGCAGGAGGAGGCCATTCGGCCCTTCGATCGAGCCAGCACCGCCATTCAATACGATCATGGCCGATCATCCACAATCAGTACCCCGTTCCTGCCTTCTCCTCACATCCCCTGATTCCGTTAGCCCCCCTAAGAGCCCTATCTAACTCTCTCTTGAAAACATCCAGTGAATCGGCCGGCCTCCACTGCCCTCTGTGGCAGAGAATTCCACAGGTTCACAACTCTCTGGGTGGGAAAAGTTCCTTCTCACCTCAGTTTTAAATAATAATAATAATAATAATAATAATAATAATAATGCATCACATTTATATAGCGCTTTTCAAACACTCAAAGACGCTTTACAGGGATTTCTAGAACATAGAGAAGTGAATAAATAGATAAATAAGTAAACGAACAGAGAAAGGAGACAGAGGGTGAGGTGACCTTCAGTGGTTGAAGGCAGTGCTGAACAGGTGAGACTTCAGCGATGTTTTGAATGTGGTGAGTGAGGAGGAGTCTCTAACGGTTTGGGGTAGTGAGTTCCATAGGGTGGGAACAGCGATGGAGAAAGCCCTGTCCCCCTAGGATCTGAGTTTGGTCCGGATGGGGGGGGACAGGAGATTGGCAGCAGCAGAGCGGAGGGTGCAGGTGGGAGTGTGCCTGTGGAGGAGGTCGGTCAGGTAGGATGGGGCCAGGTTATGGAGGGCTTTGTAGGTCATGAGGAGGATTTTGTACTGGATTCTCTGGGGGATGGGGAGCCAGTGGAGCTTGTAAAGGACGGGGGTGATCTGGTCACGGATCGGGGAGTGGGTGAGTAGACGGGCAGCGGAGTTTTGAATGTATTGAAGTGTAATGTATTGAAATGTAAATGGCCTCCCCTTTAATCTAAGACTGTGTGTGTGTGTGGCTGGCCCCTGGTTCTGGACTCGCCCAACATTGGGAACTTCCCAACAGGGATCAATCTCGTGAACCGACGCTGCACTGCCTCAATTACAAGGATGTCCTTCCTCGAATTAGGAGACCAAAACTGCGCACAGTACTCCCCCAACGTGGGGGAACATTTTTCCTGCGTCGAGCCTGTCCAACCCTTTAAGAATGTTATATGTTTCTTTAAGATGGCGCAGCGGTAAAGTTGCCGCCTTACAGCGAATGCAGCGCCGGAGACTCAGGTTCGATCCTGACTACGGGCGCCGCCTGTACGGAGTTTGTACGTTCTCCCCGTGACCTGCGTGGGTTTTCTCCGAGATCTTCGGTTTCCTCCCACACTCCAAAGACGTGCGTGTTTGTAGGTTAATTGGCTGGGCAAATGTAAAAATTGTCCCTAGTGTGTGTGTAGGATAGTGTTAGTGTGCGGGGATCGCTGGGTGGCGCGGACCCGGTGGGCAGAAGGGCCTGTTTCTGCGCTGTTCTCTAAATCTAAATCTAAAGATCCCCCTCTCGTCCTTCTAAATTCCAGTGAATGTCCCGCTGACTGGAAAGCCCCAGGCAACAAAAAACTTTTCACTGTAGTTTAGTTCAGTTTAGTTTAGAGATACAGTGCGGAAACAGGCCCTTCGGCCCACCGGGTCCGCGCCGACCAGCGATCCCCGCGCACTAACACTATCCCACACACACTAGGGACAATTTTACATTTTATACCAAGCCAATTAACCTACAAAACCGTACATTCTCCTCGTGAGGGCGTGCAGCGTAGGTTCACCAGGTTAATTCCCGGAATGGCGGGACTGTCGTATGTTGAAAGACTGGAGCGACTAGGCTTGTATACACTGGAATTTAGAAGGATGAGAGGGGATCTTATTGAAACGTATAAGATTATTAAGGGGTTGGACACGTTAGAGGCAGGAAACATGTTCCCAATGTTGGGGGAGTCCAGAACAAGGGGCCACACAGTTTAAGAATAAGGGGTAGGCCATTTAGAACTGAGATGAAGAAAAACTTTTTCATAACAAGAGGAGTTGAGTATCGGAGCAAAGAGGTCCTTCTGCAGTTGTACAGGGCCCTAGTGAGACCACACCTGGAGTACTGTGTGCAGTTGTACAGGGCCCTAGTGAGACCGCACCTGGAGTACTGTGTGCAGTTGTACAGGGCCCTAGTGAGACCGCACCTGGAGTACTGTGTGCAGTTGTACAGGGCCCTAGTGAGACCGCACCTGGAGTACTGTGTGCAGTTGTACAGGGCCCTAGTGAGACCGCACCTGGAGTACTGTGTGCAGTTTTGGTCTCCAAATTTGAGGAAGGATATTCTTGCTATTGAGGGCGTGCAGCGTAGGTTCACCAGGTTAATTCCCGGAATGGCGGGACTGTCGTATGTTGAAAGACTGGAGCGACTAGGCTTGTATACACTGGAATTTAGAAGGATGAGAGGGGATCTTATCGAAACGTATAAGATTATTGGGGGGTTGGACACGTTAGAGGCAGGAAACGTGTTCCCAATGTTGGGGGAGTCCAGAACCAGGGGCCACACACAGTTTAAGAATAAGGGGTCGGCCATTTAGAACGGAGATGAGGAAAGACTTTTTCAGTCAGAGAGTTGTGAATCTGTGGAATTCTCTGCCTCAGAAGGCAGTGGAGGCCAATTCTCTGAATGCATTCAAGAGAGAGCTAGATAGAGCTCTTAAGGATAGCGGAGTCAGGAGGTACGGGGAGAAGGCAGGAACGGGGTACTGATTGAGAATGATCAGCCATGATCACATTGAATGGCGGTGCTGGCTGGAAGGGCCGAATGGCCTCCTCCTGCACCCATTGTCTATTGAGGGTGGTGAATCTGTGGGATTCTTTGCCACAGACGGCTGTGGAGGCCACAAGTCAGTGGATGTTTTTAAGGCAGAGATAGATAGATTGTTGATCAGTGCGGGTGTCAGGGGTTGTGGGGAGAAGGCAGGAGAATGGGGTTGGGAGGGAGAGATAGATCAGCCGTGATTGAATGGCGGAGTGGGCTCGATGGGCCAAATGGCCTAATCCTGTATCTAGAACCGGGTGATAGGAGCGGGGACGGGCCGAAGGGCTGTGCCATCAGCTGTGATTGAATGGCGGAGTAGACTCGATGGGCCGAATGGCCTAATCCTGTATCTAGAACCGGGTGATAGGAGCGGGAACGGGCCGAAGGGCTGTGCCCGCCCTCTGGTGCGTGGTCGGGGCGCCGGTCTCCTACCTGTGTGGCCCGGTAGCTCCCTGCTGACCCGCACGTTGCCCTCGCGGGTCTTGAGGCTGTAGATGGAGCAGATGTTGTCCAGGCCGCCGCACGCCACGTAGTTGCCGGAGGGCGCGTAGGCGCAGGTCATCACCCACGACGACCGCAGGGGAATGGCGTGGACCTGGGGGTCAGAGAGAGGTCAGGGGTCGGCGTCACACAGCAAGCAAACAGGCCCTTCGGCCTACTGAGTCAAAGAAGCCAAACAGGCCCTTTGGCCTACCGAGTCAAACAGGCCCTTCGGCCTACCAAGCAAACAGGCCCTTCGGCCTACCAAGCAAGCCAGCCCTTCAGCCTACCAAGCAAACAGGCCCTTCTGCCTACCAAGCAAACAAGCCCTTCAGCCTACCGAGTCAAACAGGCCCTTTGGCCTACAGAGTCAAACAGGCCCTTCGGCCTACAGAGTCAAACAGGCCCTTCTACCTACCGAGTCAAACAGGCCCTTCGGCCTACAGAGTCAAACAGGCCCTTCGGCCTACAGAGTCAAACAGGCCCTTCGGCCTACAGAGTCAAACAGGCCCTTCGGCCTTCAGAGTCAAACAGGCCCTTCGGCCTACAGAGTCAAACAGGCCCTTCGGCCTACAGAGTCAAACAGGCCCTTCGGCCTACTGAGTCTGCGCCGACCAGCCATTGCCCTGAGTACACTAGAACCTGCCCTACACACTTTAGAGATATCATGCGGAAACAGGCCCTTCGGCCCACCGAGTCAGCGCCGACCAGCCATTGCCCCTTATACTAGAACTGGAGCGGCACGGTGGCGCAGCGGTAGAGTTGCCGACTTACAGCGAATGCAGCGCCGGAGACCCGGGTTCCATCCTGACTACGGGCGCCGTCAAACGGAGTTTGTACGTTCTCCCCGTGACCTGCGTGGGTTTTCTCCGAGATCTTCGGTTTCCTCCCACACTCCAAAGACGTGCGGGTTTGTAGGTTAATTGGCTTGGTAAATGTAAAAATTGTCCCAGTGTGTGTGGGATAGTGTCAGTGTGCGGGGATCGCTGGGCGGCACGGACCCGGTGGGCCGAAGGGCCTGTTTCCACGCTGTATCTCTATATTAAACTAAACCTGCCCTACACACTTTAAAGATAAGATGCGGAAACAGGCCCTTCGGCCCATCGAGTCCGCACTAACTAGAGATCAGCCCGTACACTAGCACTATCCTACATACATTCGACTTTAAAGATACAGCGCGGAAACAGGCCCTTCGGCCCACCGAGTCCGTGCCGCCCAGCGATCCCCGCACACTAACACTATCCTACACACACTAGGGACAATTTACAATTTTACCGTGGCCAATTAACCTACAAACCCGCACGTCTTTGGAGCGTGTGTGGAAACCGGAGCGCCCGGAGAAAACCCACGCAGGTCACGGGGGGTACGTACAAACTCCGTACAGACAGCACCCGCGGTCGGGATCGAATCCGGGTCTCCGGCGCTGCATTCGCTGTAAGGCGGCAACTCTACCGCTGCGCCACCGTGCCGCTCCAATTCTAGTATAGATGGCTGATTGGCGCTGACTCGGTGGGCCGAAGGGCCTGTTTCCGCATGATATCTCTAAAGTGAGTAGGACAGGTTCTAGTGTACTCAGGGTGATGGCTGGTCGGCGTGGACTCGGTAGGCTGAAGGGCCTGTTTGACTCGGTAGGCCGAAGGGCCTGTTTGCCTGGTTGGCCGAAGGGCCTGTTTGACTCGGTTGGCCGAAGGGCCTGTTTGCCTGGTTGGCCGAAGGGCCTATTTGACTCGGTAGGCCGAAGGGCCTATTTGACTCGGTAGGCCGAAGAGCCTGTTTGACTCGGTAGGCCGAAGGGCCTATTTGACTCGGTAGGCCGAAGGGCCTATTTGACTCGGTAGGCCGAAGGGCCTATTTGACTCGGTAGGCCGAAGGGCCTATTTGACTCGGTAGGCCGAAGGGCCTATTTGACTCGGTAGGCCGAAGGGCCTATTTGACTCGGTAGGCCGAAGGGCCTGTTTCCATGTTGTATCCCTAAACTAAACTGAAATGCCACACACAAATTGGAGGAACAGCACCTCATATTTCGCTTGGGCAGCTTACCACCCCAGTGGTATGAACTTCGACTTCTCTAACTTCAAGTAATCCCTTGCATCCCCTCTCTCCGTCCCTACCCCACCCTAGTTCCCAATCAATAGACAATAGACAATAGGTGCAGGAGTAGGCCATTCGGCCCTTCGAGCCAGCACCGCCATTCAATGTGATCATTCCCAATCAGTACCCCGTTCCTGCCTTCTCCCCGTACCCCCTCACTCCGCTATCCTTAAGAGCTCTATCCAGCTCTCTCTTGAATGCATTCAGAGAATTGGCCTCCACTGCCTTCTGAGGCAGAGAATTCCACAGATTCACAACTGAAAAAGTTTTTCCTCATCTCCGTTCTAAATGGCCGACCCCTTATTCTTAAACTGTGTGGCCCCTGGTTCTGGACTCCCCCAACATTGGGAACATGTTTCCTGCCTCTAACGTGTCCGACCCCTTAATAATCTTATACGTTTCGATAAGATCCCCTCTCATCCTTCTAAATTCCAGTGTATACAAGCCCAGTCGCTCCAGTCTTTTAACGTACGACAGTCCCGCCATCCCGGGAATTAACCTGGTGAACCTACGCTGCACGCCCTCAATAGCAAGGATCCTGGAGTAACTCAGCGGGTCGGGCAGCATCTCTGGAGAGAAGGATGACGTTTCGGGTCGAGACCCTTCTTCAGACTGACCATTACAGTCTTCCTCATTAAATTTTACTGATGGTATGTCTCGTTGACATCTTCCCGTCAGCCGACAGCTAGCCAGCCGACATTTCCTTATCATTATCATCAACATCCGCTTTGATCAGTCGTTTTCACACCCTACCCTTCCAAATCTCTAGACTCCCTCTCCTCCCCCCCCCCGACTCTCAGTCTGAAGCAGGATCTCAATCCTAAAAATGTCACCCTTTCCATCAATCTCCCAAGATGCTGCCTGACCCGCTGAGTTACTCCAGCATTTTGTGTCTGCCCCGCAGACTCCTTCTCCAGGTTTTCTCAGCTCAAGACTTGAATCGGTCCACTGAGGGCCTTTTAAACTGACGTCCCAAAATAGTTCCGCCCACTCTGATCGGCAGTAACAGACTGTGTAGGAAAACAAACTGCAGATGCTGGTACCAATCGAAGCTGGAGTAACTCAGCGGGTCAGGCAGCATCTCGGGAGCGCAGGAACCGGTGACGTTTCGAGTCGAGACCCTTCATAACAAGAGGAGTTGAGTATAGGAGCAATGAGGTCCTTCTGCAGTTGTACAGGGCCCTAGTGAGACCGCACCTGGAGTACTGTGTGCAGTTGTACAGGGCCCTAGTGAGACCGCACCTGGAGTACTGTGTGCAATTGTACAGGGCCCTAGTGAGACCGCACCTGGAGTACTGTGTGCAGTTGTACAGGGCCCTAGTGAGACCGCACCTGGAGTACTGTGTGCAGTTGTACAGGGCCCTAGTGAGACCGCACCTGGAGTACTGTGTGCAGTTGTACAGGGCCCTAGTGAGACCGCACCTGGAGTACTGTGTGCAGTTTTGGTCTCCAAATTTGAGGAAGGATATTCTTGCTATTGAGGGCGTGCAGCGTAGGTTCACCAGGTTAATTCCCGGAATGGCGGGACTGTCATATGTTGAAAGACTGGAGCGACTGGGCTTGTATACACTGGAATTTAGAAGGATGAGAGGGGATCTTATCGAAACGTATAAGATTATTAAGGGGTTGGACACGTTAGAGGCAGGAAACATGTTCCCACTGTTGGGGGAGTCCAGAACCAGGGGCCACACACAGTTTAAGAATAAGGGGTCGGCCATTTAGAACGGAGATGAGGATAAACTTTTTCAGTCAGAGAGTTGTGAATCTGTGGAATTCTCTGCCTCAGAAGGCAGTGGAGGCCAATTCTCTGAATGCATTCAAGAGAGAGCTAGATATAGCTCTTAAGGATAGCGGAGTCAGGGGGTATGGGGAGAAGGCAGGAACGGGGTTTGAGAATGATCAGCCATGATCACATTGAATGGCGGTGCGTACAGGCTCGAAGGGCCGAATGGCCTCCTCCTGCACCTATTGTCTATTGTAACTCAGCGGGTCGGGCAGCATCTCTGGAGAGAAGGAACGGGCGACGTTTCGGGTCGAGACCCTTCTTCAGACTGAGAGTCGGGGGAGAGGGAGAGACACATAGATAAGGAAGTGTAAGGTGTGAAAAGGAGACATCAAAGGGGATGGAAGGATGATAAGGGAATAACGTTCAGTGCAAGGTAAAGCCAGCAAAGTCCGATCAAGGATAGTCCGAGGGTCTCCAATGAGGTAGATAGTAGTCCAGCACTGCTCTCTGGTTGTGGTAGGACGGTTCAGTTGCCTGATAACAGCCGGGAAGAAAGTGCCCCTGAATCTGGAGGTGTGTGTTTCCACACTTCTGTACCTCTTGCCCCGATGGGAGATGGGAGAAGAGGGAGTGGCCGGGGGTGAGACTGGTCCTTGATTGTGCTGCTGGCCTTGCCGAGGCAGCGTGAGGTGTAGACGGAGTCATAGAAACATAGAAAACAGGTGCAGGAGGAGGCCGTTCGGCCCTTCGAGCCTGTACGCACCGCCATTCATTGTGATCGCGGCTGACCGTCCACAATCAGTACCCCGTACCTGCCTTCTCCCCATACCCCCTGATTCCCCTAAAGCTCTATCTAACTCTCTCTTAAATCCATCCAGTGATTTGGCCTCCACTGCCCTCTGTGGCAGAGAATAACACAAATTCACAACTCTCTGGGTGAAAAAGTTGCCTCTCACCTCAGTTTTAAATGGCCTCCCCTTTATTCTAAGACTGTGTGTGTGTGTGGCCCCTGGTTCTGGACTCGCCCGACATTGGGAACGTTTTTCCTGCCTCTAGCTTGTCCAGTCCTTTTATAATTTTACACGTTTCTAGAAGATCCCCCTCTCGTCCTTCTAAACTCCAGCGAATACAAGTGAGTCGGTCGGTGGACGGGAGGTCGGTTTGTGTGTGTGACGGTCTGGGCTGTGTCCACAATTCACTGCGATCTCTTGCGCTGCATGGTTCCATCACCAACCGTCGGGGAGACTTCCCGGTGACAAAGTGCGGGGGGAGGATTGATGGAACACAGGGAGGTGGCAATTACAGCTAATGATTCGGAAGGATTTGGTTCACACCGAAGATAAGACACTAAGTGCTGGAGTAACTCAGCGGGACAGGCAGCATCTCTGGAGAGAAGGAATGGGTGACGTTTCGGGTCTTGAGACCCCTTTTAGTTTTAGAGATACAGCACGGAAACAGGCCCTTCGGCCCACCGAGTCTGCGCCGCCCAGCGATCCCCGCACACTGACACTATCCCACACACACACCCCCACACACACACACACACGCACCCCACACACACACGCACCCCACACACACACACCACACACACACACCACACACACACCCCACACACACACGCACCCCACACACACACACACAAATACAACAAACACTATCCCACACACACACCCCCCCCCCACACACACACACACACCCCACACACACACACACCCCACACACACACACACACACCCCCCACACACACACACCACACACACACACACATACCCCCCACACACACACAAATACACACAACACTATCCCACACACACACACACACACACCCCCACACACACACCCCACACACACACCCCACACACACACGCACCCCACACACACACACACAAATACACACAACACTATCCCACACACACACGCACCCCACACACACACACACACACACACACACACACACACCACATACACACACACACACACACACACACCCCACACACACACCCCCCCACACACACACACACACACACACACACCCCACACACACACACACACACCCCACACACACACACACACACACACACACACACCACAACACACACACCACACACACACCCCACACACACACACACCCACACACACACACACCCCACACACACACACACAAATACACACAACACTATCCCACACACACACCCCCCCCACACACACACACACACACACACACACACACACCCCACACACACACACACACACCCCACACACACACACACACACACACACACACTGGGGAAAAATTTACACTTATTCCACGCTAATTTACCAACAAACAAGACAATAGGTGCAGGAGGAGGCCATTCGGCCCTTCGAGCCTGTACGCACCGCCATTCGATGTGATCACGGCTGATCATTCTCAATCAGTACCCCGTTTCTGCCTCTCCCCGTACCCCTGACTCCGCTATCCTTAAGAGCTCTATCTAGCTCTCTCTTGAATGCATTCAGAGAATCGGCCTCCACTGCCTTCTGAGGCAGAGAATTCCACAGATTCACAACTCTCTGACTGAAAAGTTTTTCCTCATCTCCGTTCTAATGGCCGACCCCTTATTCTTAAACTGTGTGGCCCTGGTTCTGGACTCCCCCAACATTGGGAACATGTTCCTGCCTCTAACGTGTCCAACCCCTTAATAATCTTATACGTTTCGATAAGATCTCCTCTCATCCTTCTAAATTCCAGTGTGTACAAGCCCAGTCGCTCCAGTCTTTCAACGTACGACAGTCCCACCAAACCTGTCCGTCTTTGTGGAGTGTGGGAGTGAAAACCAAGATCTCGGACAAAAACCCACGCAGGTCGTGGGGGGAACGTACAAACTCCGTACAGGCAGCGCCCGTGGTCGGGATGGAAACCCGGGTCTCCGGCGCTGTGAGGCAGCAGGTCTACCCGCTGCGCCACCGTGCCGCCGACAAAATACTCGACAGTATTACGTGGCAACAATAACCGATTTCAACACACGGAATTCCCTATGTTTACATCGGATTAAAAGTTTTTCTGCTTTGCAAGACAAAAATAGTGGGCACAAAAAAGCCGGAGTAACTCAGCGGGTCGGGCAGCATCTCTGGAGAGAAGGAACGGGCGACGTTTCGGGTCGAGACCCTTCTTCAGATCTGTTTGTTTATCGTTCCACGTTGTACCGAGGTACAGTGAAAAGCTTTTTGTTGCCTGCTATCCCTTCAGCGGTAAGACAACACACGATTACAATCGAGCCGTCCACAGTGTATTAGGTGTGCACAAGGCCAGGGCAGCTCTCTAGCTGGTGAGAGGATGGTTCACTTGCCTGCTGTGAATCTTTACGCTTATAAAAGACCACAGCCAAGAGTGGGGACTAGTGGTTGCCAACTTCCTCACTCCCAAATAAGGGACAAGGTGACGTCACCGCCCCGCGCCCCAGGTGACCTCACCCAGCCAGCGGCCACGTGCTCCCGCTCCACCAATGGCGGCCGCCCGGGCCGGGAGGCAGGTTGCTAAGCAACCTCCGTTAGGCGGCGCCCGGGCCTCCGGGCCTACAGTGTCCGGGCCTACACTGTCCGTGCCTACACTGTCCGAGCCTACAGTGTCCGGGCCTACACAGTCCAGCCTACAGCAGCCCCACGGGCTACAGTGTCGGGGTCTACACTGTCCGGGCCTACACAGTCCGGTCCTACAGTGTCCGGACCTACAGTCCGGGCCTACAGTGTCCGTCCGGGCCTACAGTGTCCGGGCCTACACAGTCCGGTCCTACAGTGTCCGGGCCTACAGTGTCCGTCCGGGCCTACACTGTCCGGGCCTACAGTGTCCGGGCCTACAGTGTCCGGGCCTACAGTGTCCGGGCCTACAGTGTCCGGGCCTACTGTGTCCGGACCTACAGTCCGGGCCTACAGTGTCCGTCCGGGCCTACAGTGTCCGGGCCTACACAGTCCGGTCCTACAGTGTCCGGGCCTACAGTGGTCCGTCCGGGGCCTACAGTGTCCGTCCGGGCCTACACTGTCCGGGCCTACAGTGTCCGGGCCTACAGTGTCCGGACCTACAGTGTCCGGGCCTACAGTGTCCGGGCCTACAGTGTCCGGGCCTACAGTGTCCGGGCCTACAGTGTCCGGGCCTACAGTGTCTGGGCCTACAGTGCCCCCCAGGGCCTAATATGGGACAAGGGCGGGTCCCGTACGGGACAAACCAATTTAGCTCAAAATACGGATGGTCCTGGCTAATACGGGACAGTTGGCAACCTTGAGCCAAGAAGCATTTGCTGAACTCCTACCTTATTTGTGGTGTAGCTGTCCCAGATAATTAACTTTCCATCCTGTGAAGCGCTGACTAGGAGCCCTGCGGGATGAACAGAAGGTGAGAAAAATCAGAAAAGTACTGTCCAACCTCCCCCTTGTTTAGTTTAGTTTGGAGATACAGCGCGGAAACAGGCCCTTCGGCCCACCGGGTCCGAACTGGGACGTCCCCAGCTGTTCCTGGAGCCTGTCCACCATTTGGTGCACGGATCGCAGCGGCCATTTTAACTTCAGAGACACAGCGCAGAAACAGGCCCTTCGGCCCATCGAGTCCGAACTGGGACGTCCCAAGCTGTTCCCGGAGCCTGTCCACCATTTTGATGCACGGATCGCAGCGGCCATTTTAACTTCAGAGACACAGCGCGGAATCAGGCCCTTCGGCCCACCGGGTCCGCGCCGACCAGCGATCCCCGCACACTAACACTATCCCACACACACACACTAGGGAAATTTTACATTTACACCAAGCCAATTAACGAACAAACCCGCACGTCTTTGGAGTGTGGGAGGAAACCGAAGATCTCGGTGAAAACCCACGCAGGTCACGGGGAGAACGTACAAACTCCGTACAGACGGCGCCCGTTAGTCAGGATCGAACCTGAGTCTCCGGCGCTGCATTCGCTGTAAGGCGGCAACTCTACCGCTGCGCCACCGTGCTGCTAGTCAGTCAGTCAGAGTATTGAGTATAGATATTTGGGGGGGTCATATTGCAGTTGTATAAGAACAATGAGGGACCTCATTGAAACGTACTGAACAGTGAGCGGCCTTGGATAGAGTGGGTGTGGGGAGGATGTTTCCACTAGTGGGAGAGTCTAGGACCAGAGGGCACAGCCTCAGAATTAAAGGACGTTCTTTAGGAAGGAGATGAGGAGGAATTTCTTCAGTCGGAGGGCGGTGAATCTGTGGGACTCTTTGCCACAGACGGCTGTGGAGGCCACAAGTCAGTGGATGTATTTTAGGCGGAGATAGATAGATTATTGATCAGAGCGGGTGTCAGGGGTTGTGGGGAGAAGGCGGGAGAATGGGGTTGGGAGGGAGAGAGATAGATCAGCCGTGATCGAATGACGGAGTGGACGCAGAACATAGAAAATAGGTGCAGGAGGAGACTCTCGATGGGCCGAATGGCCTAATTCTACTCCTATCACTTATGAACTTATGACATGGCCTAACTGATCCCTGGGATGGCAAGGACTTTCATATGAAGAAAGACTGGATAGACTCGGCTTGTACTCGCTGGAATTTAGAAGATTGAGGGGGGGATCTTATAGAAACTTACAAAATTCTTGAGGGGTTGGACAGGCTGGATGGGGGAACATTGTTCCCGATGTTGGGGAAGTCCAGAACAAGGGGCCACACAGTTTAAGGATAAGGGGAAGTCTTTTAGGACCGAGATGAGAACGTTTTTTCGTCACACAGAGAGTGGTGAATCTGTGGAATTCTCTGCCACAGAAGGTAGTTGAGGCCAGTTCATTGGCTATATTTAAGAGGGAGTTAGATGTGGCCCTTGTGGCTAAAGGGATCAGGGGGTATGGAGAGGAAGGCAGGTACGGGATACTGAGTTGGATGATCAGCCATGATCATATTGAATGGCGGTGCGTACAGGCTCGAAGGGCCGAATGGCCTCCTCATGCACCTATTTTCTATGATTCTATGTTTCTAATTCTACTCCTATCACTGATGAACTGAAATTAAAAACTGGTCGTTCTCTTCCCGAGACTGCGGCCTAACATTGGTGAGCTGGCGGCCTTTGCTCGGGACTGACTTTGAGCCCCACCGCCGGTCCGTGGACTGACCATCGGAGCCTGCGTCCCTCGCCTGAGATCGACGCTCCAACCGTGGCCTTCACCGCTGAGGAGCTCACAGTCTCGGGTGGACAATAAACAATAGGTGCAGGAGGAGGCCATTCAGCCCTTCGAGCCTGTACGCACCGCCATTCAATGTGATCATGGCTGATCACTCTCAATCAGTACCCCGTTCCTGCCTTCTCCCCATACCCCCTCACTCCGCTATCCTTAAGAGCTCTATCCAGCTCTCTCTTGAAAGCATCCAACGAACTGGCCTCCACTGCCTTCTGAGGCAGAGGAATTCCACACCTTCACCACTCTCTGACTGAAAAAGTTCTTCCTCATCTCCGTTCTAAATGGCCTACCCCTTATTCTTAAACTGTGGCCCCTTGTTCTGGACTCCCCCAACATTGGGAACATGTTTCCTGCCTCTAATGTGTCCAATCCCCTAATTATCTTATATGTTTCAATAAGATCCCCCCTCATCCTTCTAAATTCCAGTGTATACAAGCCCAATTGCTCCAGCGCTTTCAACATACGACAGTCCCGCCATTCCGGGAATTAACCTAGTGAACCTACGCTGCACGCCCTCAATAGCAAGAATATCCTTCCTCAAATTTGGAGACCAAAACTGCACACAGTACTCCAGGTGCGGTCCTCACTAGGGCCCTGTACAACTGCAGAAGGACCTCTTTGCTCCTATACTCAACTCCTCTTGTTATGAAGGGCCAACATTCCATTGGCTTTCTTCACTGCCTGCTGTACCTGCATGCTCCTTTCATTGACTGATGCACTAGGACACCCAGATCTCGTTGAAACTCCCCCTCCTCCTAACTTGACACCATTCAGATAATAATCTGCCTTTCTATTCTTACTTCCAAAGTGAAATAACCTCACACTTATCCACATTAAACTGCATCTGCCATGTATCCGCCCACTCACACAACCTGTCCAAGTCACCCTGCAGCCTTATTGCATCTCCAAAGGCCGCAGGGGGTTCGACCTGCCCCGACCCGACGGTTCCGATCGGCCGGCGCGGGGGGAGCTGAGATTCCCCCCCTCGATCCGGGAGCTTGATCGCCCCCGACGCGGAGGGCCCAAACGCCGCCGGCCCCGGGAGCCCAAGATCGCCCCGTCAACGGAAGGCCCGAGGCCCTCGACCGCTGGAGGACAAAGAAGGGAAGAGATGGAACTATTTTTCTTCGCCTTCCATCACAGTGAGGAGTGAGGAGGAGTCAGTGTGGTGGGCGTTCACGTTGAAATGGGTTTGGTGTGTCCTGTTGGTTTTAATTGGTACCGACCAAGTGGACCCTTAGGCCCAAACCTCTCCTGCATTGGTTCAGCACCTTCTCCTCCCCCCCTCCCCCTCCCCCCTGCCCCCTCCCCACTCCCCTCCCCTTCCCCCCTTTCCCACCTCCACTCCCCTTTCCCCCTCCACCCCCTCATCTCCTCCCCCTCCCTCCTTCCCTTTCCCTTTCCCTCCCTCCTCCCCCTCCCTCCTCCCCCTCCCTCCTTCCTCCACCCCTCATCTCCCCCCCTCCCTCCTCCCTTCCCCTCTCCCCCCTCCCCCTCCCACCTCCACTCCCCTTCCCCCCTCCCTCCTTCCTCCACCCCTCATCTCCCCCCCCTCCCTCCCAACCCCTCCCTTCCTCCCTTTTCCTCTCCACCCTCCCTTCTCCCTCACCCCCCCCTCCCTCACCCCCCCCCTCCCTCCTCCCTTTCTCCCTCACCCTCCTCCCCTCCCTCCTCCCTTTCCCCGCCTTCCCCTCCCCTCCACCTCCTCCCTCCCCTCTCGCCCCCCTTCCCCCTCCACCTCCCCCTCCCTCCTCCCTTCTCACCTCCCCTCCCCTTCCCCTCCCCCTCCTCCCCTCCTCTTCCCTTCCCACCTCCCCTCCCCCCCCTTCCTTCCTCCCCTCCCCCCCCCTTCCTTCCTCCACCCCCTCCACTTCCCCCCTCCCTCCTTCCTCCACCCCCTTCCCAGTCCCCTCTCCCCCTCCCCTCTCGCCCCCCTCCCCTTCCCTCCCTCCCCCCCTTCTTCCTTCCTCCACCCCCTCATCTCCTTTCCCTCCCCCCTCCCTTCCTCCCTTTCCCCCTCCCCTTCCCTCCCTCCTCCCTTACTCCCTTTCCCCGCCTTCCCCCTCCCCAGTCCCCCCTCCCCTCTCGCCCCCCTCCCCTCCACCTCCCCCTCCCTCCTCCCTTCCCCCCTTTCCCCCTCCACCCTCCCTTCTCCCTCACCCCCTCCCCAGTCCCCGCCCCTCCCTCCCCCTCCTCCCCTCCCCTCCCTCCTCCGCCCCTCCCCCTCCCTCCTCGCTTACCCCTCCCTTCCTCCCTTCCTCCCTTTTCCCCTCCACCCTCCCTTCTCCCTAAACCCCCCTCCCCAGTCCCCTCTCCCCCCTCCTCCCCTCCCCTCCCTTTCCCTCCCTCCATCTTCCCCCTCCCGCTCTCCCTCCACCCCTCCTCTCCCCTCCCCTCCCCTCCCCCACTCCATCCCCCTCAACCCCCCTTCTCCCCCCTCCTCCCTCCCTAGGAGATAGATTTAAACTTTAAAATGTGAATAACTTTATAAATATAACACCGATTTCAATGAAACTTCTTCCATTGGCACCAAAGGGACGACGGTGAGTAAGGTGGGGCTGAAATTGTTGCGCTATCGTGGACCGTTTTGGCGGAAGTTCCGGAACAAACGAACAAACGAGAGTCTTAGTGTACAGGTGACTGTACGGCAAATGAAGTTTAGAAGGCTAATAAAGTATGATTATAGACAACAGACAATAGGTGCAGGAGGAGGCCATTCGGCCCTTCGAGCCTGTACGCACCGCCATTCAATGTGATCATGGCTGATCATTCTCAATCAGTACCCCGTTCCTGCCTTCTCCCCGTACCCCCTGACTCCGCTATCCTTAAGAGCTCTATCTAGCTCTCTCTTGAATGCATTCAGAGAATTGGCCTCCACTGCCTTCTGAGGCAGAGAATTCCACAGATTCACAACCGAAAAAGTTTTTCCTCATCTCCGTTCTAAATGGCCGACCCCTTATTCTTAAACTGTGTGTGTGGCCCCTGGTTCTGGACTCCCCTAAACATTGGGAACATGTTTCCTGCCTCTAACAGGGCGGCACGGTAGCGCAGCGGTAGAGTTGCTGCTTTACAGCGAATGCAGCGCCGGAGACTCAGGTTCGATCCTGACTACGGGTGCTGCACTGTAAGGAGTTTGTACGTTCTCCCCGTGACCTGCGTGGGTTTTCTCCGAGATCTTCGGTTTCCTCCCACACTCCAAAGGCGTACAGGTATGTAGGTTAATTGGCTGGGTAAATGTAAAAATTGTCCCTAGTGGGTGTAGGATAGTGTTAATGTACGGGGATCGCTGGGCGGCACGGACTTGGTGGGCCGAAAAGGCCTGTTTCCGGCTGTATATATATGATATGATATATGATATGATATGATAACGTGTCCAACCCCTTAATAATATTATACGTTATTATGATTGTGATCTGCGGTTTCCAGGGGCCGGTGGAGGGGTGATGGGACGTACCTGGAGTCAGTGCCCCAGTGCATGGCGTAGATCTTGGCCAAGTGTCCACGTAAGGTTCTGCGTGTCCTCATCTGGATCCGGCCCACAGGATCGAGAGCGGCCGTGATCTGAAACAATGGATCACACGCGTGGGTAACTCCGCTCCGCACGATATTTTTTAAAGCACCCGTCCCTGCCCCCCCAACCCCCCCCCCCCCCCCCCCATCCCCCAGCAAACAATCCACAGCTCGTTTGGTTCAGCTTAGAGCCTGTCCACCATTTTGATGCACGGATCGCGGCGGCCATTTTAACTTCAGAGACACAGCGCGGAAACAGGCCCTTCGGCCCACCGAGTCCGCGCCGACCAGCGATCCCCGCACACTAACACTATCCCACACACACATACACACACACACACACACACACACACACACAAGGGACAATTTACACATACGCCGAGCCAATTAACCTACACACCTGCACGTCTTTGGAGTGTGGGAAGAAAACGGAGATCTCGGAGAAATCCCACGCAGGTCACGGGGAGAACGTACAAACTCCGTACAGACGGCGCCCGTGGTCGGGATGGAACCCGGGTCTCCGGCGCTGCGAGGTAGCAACTCTACCGCCGCGCCACCGTGACCGCCTCAAGGCAGGGCGGTTTCCTCCTCATCTCCTTCCTAAAGGGACGTCCTTTAATTCTGAGGCTGTGCCCTCTGGTCCTAGACTCTCCCACTGGTGGAAACATCCTCTCCACATCCACTCTATCCAGGCCGCTCACTGTTCTGTGTGTTTCAATGAGGTCCCCCTCGTCCTTCTAAACTCCAGCGAGTACAGGCCCAGTGCCCACAAACGCTCATCGTACGTTAACCCACTCATTACTGGGATCGTTCTCGTAAACCTCCTCTGGACCCTCTCCAGAGCCGGCACGTCCTTCCTCAGATACGGGGGTCCAAAATTGCTCGCAATGCTCCAAATGTGGCTTGACCAGCCCCAGCATTACATCCCTGTTTTTGTACACGAAGGAACGGCAGATTCCGGGTTCGGCCAAAGAGAGACACAAAAGGCTTGTATTCGCTGGAGTTTAGAAGGATGAGAGGGGGATCTTATAGAGACGTATAAAATTATAAAAGGACTGGACAAGCTCGATGCAGGAAAAATGTTCCCAACGTTGGGCGAGTCCAGAACCAGGGGCCACACACACACAGTCTAAGAATAAAGGGGAGGCCATTTAACACTGAGGTGAAAAGGAACTTTTCCACCCAGAGAGTTGTGGATTTGTGGGATTCTCTGCCACAGAGGGCAGTGGAGGCCGATTCACTGGATGGATTTAAGAGAGAGTTAGATAGAGCTCTAGGGGCTAGTGGAATCAAGGGGTATGGGGAGAAGGCAGGCACGGGTTACTGATTGTGGACGGTCAGCCGCGATCACAACGAATGGCGGTGCGTACAGGCTCGAAGGGCCGAACGGCCTCCTCCTGCACCTATTTTCTATGTTTGGAAAGCTGGATTAACTCAGCTGGGGTCAGGCAGCATCTCTGGAGAGAAGGAATGGGATCTCGTTTCGGGTCGAGACCCTTCTTCATTGCCCTTATGCTGTGTCTCCCCTGACTCTCAGTCTGTAGAAGGGTCTCGACCCGAAACGTCGCCCATTCCTTCTCCCCAGAGATGCTGCCTGACCCGCTGAGTTACTCCACCTTCGTGTGTCGATCCCTGCTTCTTTGTATTCGGAGACCTCTCGAAATAAACGCAGGCGTTTGATGCCCTTCCAGTTCTGCAACACACACACACAGTACCAGATACAGCAGTCTCCATAGCAACACAACTCCATTCTGCTCTTTGTTCATCTCCTGAGATGGAGCAGAGATTTCATTACCCCCCACACACACACACACACACACACACACGTGCACAATGTTTTTAAAGCACCCATTTCCCCCCCCCCCCCCCATTTCTCAACCAGAATCCATCCGGAATGGCGGGACTGTCGTACGTTGAAAGACTGGAGCGACTGGGCTTGTACACACTGGAATTTAGAAGGATGAGAGGGGATCTTATCGAAACGTATAAGATTATTAAGGGGTTGGACACGTTTGAGGCAGGAAACACGTTCCCAATGTTGGGGGAGTCCAGAACCAGGGGCCACACACAGTTTAAGAATAAGGGGTCGGCCATTTAGAACGGAGATGAGGAAAAACTTTTTCAGTCAGAGAGTGGTGAGTCTGTGGAATTCTCTGCCACAGAAGGTAGTTGAGGCCAGTTCATTGGCTATATTTAAGAGGGAGTTAGATGTGGCCCTTGTGGCTAAAGGGATCAGGGGGTATGGAGAGAAGGCAGGTACGGGATACTGAGTTGGATGATCAGCCATGATCATATTGAATGGCGGTGCGTACAGGCTCGAAGGGCCGAATGGCCTCCTCCTGCACCTATGTTTCTATGTTTCTATGTTTCTATGTTTCTATGTTTCTATGTTTCACACACAGTTTAAGAATAAGGGGTCGGCCATTTAGAACGGAGATGAGGAAAAACTTTTTCAGTCAGAGAGTTGTGAATCTGTGGAATTCTCTGCCTCAGAAGGCAGTGGAGGCCAATTCTCTGAATACATTCAAGAGAGAGCTGGATAGAGCTCTTAAGGATAGCGGAGTCAGGGGGTACGGGGAGAAGGCAGGAACGGGGTACTGATTGAGAATGATCAGCCGTGATCACATTGAATGGCGAGGCTGGCTCGAAGGGCCGAATGGCCTACTGTATCTATTGTCTATTGTTGAAGGTAACGTCACTGGTAGGCATCAGAAAATGCCGGGGTAACTCAGCGGGTCAGGCAGCATCTCTGGAGAGAAGGAATGGGCGACGTTTCGGGTCGAGACCCTTCTTCCGACAGGTGGGTAGGGCGGTCAAAAGGCTTTTGGCACGTTGGCCGTCATCAGTCAGTGTGTTGAGTATTTATTCACAAAATGCCGGAGTAACTCAGCAGGTCAGGCAGCATCTCAGGAGAGAAGGAATGGGTGACGTTTCGGGTCGAGACCCTTCTTCAGACTGAAGAAGTTCTTCAGACCCATCAGTCTCAAGGATGAGAGGAGATCTTATCGAAACGTACAAGATTATTAAGGGGGTTGGACACGTTAGAGGCAGGAAACATGTTCCCAATGTTGGGGGAGTCCAGAACCAGGAGCCACACACAGTTTAAGAATAAGGGGTCGGCCATTTAGAACGGAGATGAGGAAAAACTTTTTCAGTCAGAGAGTTGTGAATCTGTGGAATTCTCTGCCTCAGAAGGCAGTGGAGGCCAATTCTCTGAACGCATTCAAGAGAGAGCTGGATAGAGCTCTTAAGGATAGCGGAGTCAGGGGGTACGGGGAGAGGGCAGGAACGGGGTACTGATTGAGAATGATCAGCCATGATCACATTGAATGGCGGTGCGTACAGGCTCGAAGGGCCAAATGGCCTCCTCCTGCACCTATTGTCTATTGTCTGTTATCGCCCATTCCTTCTCTCCAGAGATGCTGCCTGACCCGCTGAGTTACTCCAGCATTTTGTGATACCTTCGATTTGTACCAGCATCTGCAGTTATTTTCCTACACTAGTGCATTGAGTATCGATCAGCACTTCAACTCCCCCTCCCACTCCCACACTGACCTCTCTGTCCTGGGCCTCCTCCATTGTCAGAGTGAGGCCCAGCGCAAATTGGAGGAACAGCGCCTCATATTTCTCTTGGGCAGCTCACACCCCAGCGGTACGAACATTGACTTCTCCAACTTCAAGTAGCCCTTGCATTCCCTCTCTCCCTCCATCCCCTCCCCCTTCCCAGTTCTCCCACCAGTCTGACTGTCTCAGACTACATCCTATCTCTGTCCCGCCCCACCCTTCCCCTGACATCAGTCTCGACCCGAAACGTCGGCCATTCCTTCTCTCCAGAGATGCTGCCCGACCCGCTGAGTTACTCCAGCATTTTGCGTCTGTCTTATTGAGTATAGAAGTTGGGAGGTCATGTTGCAGTTGTATAAGACGTTGTTTAATGGGGGGGGCCTCATTGAAACTTACTGTCTGGTGAAAGGCTTGGATAGAGTGGATGTGGAGAGGATGTCTCCACTAGTGGGAGAGTCTATTGAGGGCGTGCAGCGTAGGTTCTCTAGGTTAATTCCCGGAATGGCGGGACTGTCGTACGTTGAAAGGCGTTGAGTATAGGAGCAAAGAGGTCCTTCTACAGTTGTACCGGGCCCTGGTGAGACCGCACCTGGAGTCCTGTGTGCAGTTGTACAGGGCCCTAGTGAGACCGCACCTGGAGTACTGTGTGCAGTTGTACAGGGCCCTGGTGAGACCGCACCTGGAGCACTGTGTGCAGTTGTACAGGGCCCTAGTGAGACCGCACCTGGAGTACTGTGTGCAGTTGTACAGGGCCCTAGTGAGACCGCACCTGGAGTACTGTGTGCAGTTGTACAGGGCCCTGGTGAGACCGCACCTGGAGTACTGTGTGCAGTTTTGGTCTCCAAATTTGAGGAAGGACATTCTTGCTGTTGAGGGCGTGCAGCGTAGGTTCACCAGGTTAATTCCCGGAATGGCGGGACTGTCGTATGTTGAAAGGCTGGAGCGATTGGGCTTGTATACACTGGAATTTAGAAGGATGAGGGGGGGATCTTATTGAAACATATAAGATAATTAGGGGATTGGACACGTTAGAGGCAGGAAACATGTTCCCAATGTTGGGGGAGTCCAGAACAAGGGGCCACAGTTTAAGAATAAGGGGTCGGCCATTTAGAACGGAGATGAGGAAGAACTTTTTCAGTCAGAGAGTGGTGAAGGTGTGGAATTCTCTGCCTCAGAAGGCAGTGGAGGCCAGTTCGTTGGATGCTTTCAAGAGAGAGCTGGATAGAGCTCTTAAGGATAGCGGAGTGAGGGGGTATGGGGAGAAGGCAGGAACGGGGTACTGATTGAGAGTGGTCAGCCATGATCGCATTGAATGGCGGTGCTGGCTCGAAGGGCTGAATGGCCTCCTCCTGCACCTATTGTCTATTGTCTATTGTCTATTGTCTATTGTCTAGGACTCCGGACTCTCTAGTTTAATTTAGTTCAGAGATACAGCGTGGGAACAGGCCCTTCAGCCCACCGGGTCCGCGCCGCCCAGCGATCCCCGCACACTAACACTATCCCACACACACACACTGAGGACAATTTACAATTTCTAACCGAAGCCAATTAACCTACAAACGTGCACGTCTTTGGAGTGGGAGAGGAAACCCAGAGATCTCGGAGAAAACCCACGCAGGTCACGGGGAGTTAGCATTGCCAAAGGTCCCATATTAGCCAGGACATCCTGTATTTTGGGCGAAATTGGTTTGTCCCGTATGGGACAGCCCTTGTCCCGTATTAGGCCCGGGGGATGCTATATGCCCGGACACTGTAGGCCCGGACACTGTTGGCCCGGACGCTGTAGGCCGGGACGTTGTAGGCCCGGACAGTGTAGGCCCGGACAGTGTAGGCCCGGACAGTTGTAGGCCCGGACGTTGTAGGCCCGGACGTTGTAGGCCCGGACGTTGTAGGCCCGGACATTGTAGGCCCGGACATTGTAGGCCCGGACGTTGTAGGACTGGACGCTGTAGGCCCAGACGCTGTAGGCCTGGACGTTGTAGGCCCGGACGTTGTAGGCCCAAACACTGTAGGTTTGGACAGTGTAGGCCTGGACCTTGTGGGACCGGACGCTGTAGGCCCGAACGTTGTAGGCCCGGACAGTGTAGGCCCGGACAGTGTAGGCCCGGACATTGTAGGCCCGGACAGTGTAGGCCCGGACAGTGTAGTCCCGGACACTGTAGGCCCGGACATTGTAGTCCCGGACAGTGTAGTCCCGGACAGTGTAGTCCCGGACGTTGTAGGCCCAGACAGTGTAGGCCCAGACAGTGTAGGCCCGGAGGCCCGGGCGGCCGCCATTGGTGCAGCGGGAGCACGTGGCCGCTGACTGGGTGAGGTCACGTGGGGGCGCGGGGCGGTGACGTCACCTTTTGTCCCATATTTGGGAGTGAGGAAGTTGTCAACCCTACGGGGAGAACGTGCAAACTCCGTAAAGACGGCACCCGTAGTCGGGATGGAACCCGGGTGTCTGGCGCTGTGAGGCAGCAGCTCTACCCGCTGCACGCTGACCGCCCCTCGTTCTTCTATTGCTTTTAATTATGTGACAACAGGGAGCCTGTGAAAAGGGCTGCTTTATGTTTTTAAACTCAGCAGGGGTTGCAAATGGCTCAAATGTATATCATCAGTTAAATCAGTCGACCGCAAATCTTCCTCTCAAGTGTGAGACGTGGTTTTGTCGAGTCCAGCGAAGACCAGAAGGAAAGACAAATCTCTAGGGAGAGGTTGGGCAGCCTTTGGAGTGTTGGGAGGAAGCCGGAGCACCCGGAGAAAACCCACGTGGGTCACACGGTAGGGGTTGCCAACTATCTCACTCCCAAATAAGGGACAAAAGGTGACGTCACCGCCCCGCCCCGCCCTGCCCCACAGCCGCTCCACCAATGGCGGCCGCCCCTGGCCGGGAGGCGGGTTGCTAGGCAACCTCCGTCAGGCGGCGCCCGGGCCTCCGGGCCTACACTGCCCGGGCCTACAGTGTCCGGGATTACAGCAGCCTACAGTGTCCGGGCCTACAGTGTCCGGGCCTACAGTGTCTGGGCCTACAGTGTCCGGGCCTTCAGCGTCCTGGCCTACAGCGTCCTGGCCTACAGCGTCCGGGATTACAGCAGCCTACAGTGTCCGGGCCTACAGTGTCTGGGCCTACAGTGTCCGGGCCTTCAGCGTCCTGGCCTACAGCGTCCGGGCCTACAGCGTCCCCCGGGCCTAATACGGGACTAGGGCGGTCCCGTAGGGGACAAACCAATTTAGCCCAATATACGGGATATCCCGGCTAATACGGGACAGTTGGCAACACTAGTTAGCAACACTATACTTGGGTGCCTTGGATCGAGCAGCAATAATCCGCCAACTAAGCACCTTTGGTCGGGATCGAACTGGGGTCTCTGGCACTGTAAAAACATAGTAAATAGGTGCAGCAATAGGCCATTCGGCCCTTCGAGCCAGCACCGCCTTTCAATACGATCACGGCTGATCATCCAAAATCAGTACCCCGTTCCTGTTCCTCCTCCTGCACCTATTGTCTATTGTCTATTGTCTATGGGCGGCACGGGGGCGCAGCGGTAGAGTTGCTGCTTTACAGCGAATGCAGCGCCGGAGACTCAGGTTCGATCCTGACTACGGGTGCTGCACTGTAAGGAGTTTGTACGTTCTCCCCGTGACCTGCGTGGGTTTTCTCCGTGATCTTCGGTTTACTCCCACACTCCAAAGACGTACAGGTATGTAGGTTAATTGGCTGGGTAAATGTAAAAAAAAATTGTCCCTAGTGGGTGTAGGATAGTGTTAATGTACGGGGATCACTGGGCGGCACGGACGTGGAGGGCCGAAAAGGCCTGTTTCCGGCTGTATATATATGATATGATATGATAAAACAAGTTTAGTTTAGTTTAGTTTAGTTTAAGAGATACAGCGTGGAAACAGGCCCTTCGGCCCACCGGGTCCGCGCCGACCAGCGATCCCCGCACACTAACACTATCCTACACACACACACACACACACTAGGGACAATTTACACACACACACACACACACAGAGCCAATTGACCAACAAACCCGCACGTCTTTGGAGTGTGGGAGGAAACCGAAGATCTCGGGGTAAACCCACGCAGCTCACGGGGAGAACGTACAAACTCCGTACAGACGGCGCCCGCGGTCGGGATGGAACCTGGGTCTCCGGCGCTGTGAGGCAGCGGCTCTACCCGCTGCGTCGTGTAGCGTGACGGCCTGTACCGTTACAGACAACGGGACTCAATAAGACTTGGTTCCACTTCCAGATCGAAGGGAGAGTCTTTTCCCCAGAAACCCATGTCCGGAAGAATACCGTACATTATCCTTTGGCGCTCCGGCCTGTCCTGTTGCCAGCCACACCTAATTAATTGCAACGATTAGAAACATAGACAATAGGTGCAGGAGGAGGCCATTCGACCCTTCGGGCTAGCACCACCATTCAATACGATCATGGCCGATCATTCTCAATCAGTTCCCCCGATCCAGCTTTCTCCCTGTAGCCCTTGATTCCGTTAGCCCCAAGAGCTAAATCTAAGTCTCTCTTGAAAACATCCAGTGAATCGGCCTCCACTGCCCTCTGTGGCAGAGAATTCCACAGATTCACAACTCTCTGGGTGGAAAAGTTGTTCCTCATCTCAGTCCTAAAATGGCCGACCCCTTATTCTTAAACTGTGTGTGGCCCCTGGTTCTGGACTCCCCCCAACATGGCGGACATTTTGTCCCGTGGCCTTGAAGGCCTTCCTTTGGTCAGAAGGCCCAGGTTCACCTGGAGGACTCACCTGGGTTAGCGTGGAGTCCCCACATGCTTTCCTTGCGTCCTGCGAGAAAGAAAAGAGACAGAGGGCGCGTTAGGACGTTGATCTCAGTGGGCCACGTTCTCCATTCCGATCGCCTCTCTCTCGAGCTAGCCACCACGTTGCAGAGCGCTGCGGACACAGCCCAGACCATCACACCAACCAACCCTCCTTCCGTTGAACACAGACACACGAAAATGCTGGAGTAATTCGGCGGGTCAAAGAGTAATTGCATCTTTAGTTTAGAGATACAGCGCGGAAACAGGCCCTTCGGCCCACCGAGTCCGCGCCGACCAGCGATCCCCGCACACTAACACCATCCTACACGCACACTGGGGACAATGTTTACATTTACCGAGCCAATTAACCTACAAACCTGCACGTCTTTGAAGTGTGGGGGGAAACCGAAGATCTCGGGGAAAACCCACGCAGGTCACGGGGAGAACGTGCAAACTCCGTACAGACGGCGCCCGTAGTCGGGATGGAACCCGGGTCTCCGGCGCTGCATTCGCTGTAAGGCGGCAACTCTACCGCCGTGACCGTCCCTAGTGTCACTCACTCCTTCTGGAGAGAAGGAACGGGTAACGTTTTCGGGTCGAGACCCTTCCTCCCAAATGGGGTGAGAATCCAGAAATCGGAGGTGCAAAGGGATTTGCTTTTTAACAAATACTTTATTCCAAAACAAAACCAAAGTAGTAACACGATCAAATCGAAAGCTGTCTGTGTCGGCAGTTTACAAACATGACAGTAATCAAATTAACATCCCGCCAACTTCGTCAATAGTACGCTCGACCCACCGCGGCGACCGGCGATCACGGAAGGCCCCCAGCGTCCCCGTGGGCACCGCGTGTGCGCGTTCCCATCTCCAGGGACACGCGGGCACGGACGTAGGCCCAGAAAAGGGTCGACTACCCACTGCCAGGACCAGCGAGCGGCCATCTTGGCCAGGCCCAGGAGCAGACCCCCGACCCTCCCCCTCCCTCCCGACCCTCCCCCCTCTGTACCGGGAGCCCGAAAATCAGGAGCGTGGAGCTAAAACGGAGCCAAAAACTTGAGGTGCGGCCCCTTCAGATACTCGGACAGGAGGTGCAACCTCTCGCGCTGCACGCACACGTGGAACGCGTTCTCTTCCTCGCCGCGGAAGCGACAGGCGGCCCGGCGAGTCCGTGAACCGGCTCAAGTACCCGTAGCAGGCCGCGTCTCTGGGCAACACTCTCCACCCCAGGCCCCCGATGTAAATCCGGGGGGGGGGGGGCGGGGCGGGGCGGGAGAGGACTCCCTTGTAGAGAGACACCCCCCCCCACTGGGGACCGTCAGGTGGTAACACGGACCGCCAGGGCGTGTCCGGACGTGGAGACGAGGGCGCGGGAGCAGCCCGTACAGCACGCGCCTCTCCGCGGCACGATGGGCATCTTGGGAAAAGCGGCCCACGTTGCGCGGGGGGGGGGGGGGGGGGGGGGGGGTGTGGGGGAGGCTCTCGGGAAGGGACCCGCGCCCTGGGCCCTATGAGCAGTTCCGGCCAAAGATACTAGAGGAGCAAGATAGACCACTCGGCCCTAAAAACCGTCGTGCGACACGGCGCCATTTTAGTCGGCAGAAACATTTAAAAAGAAAAATAACAAAAAATCCGTTAATTGGCTGATGAGATATATTCTGCATTTTAATGGTATCATCACACATACTGTTCCCCCTAAACACTGATTACACTGCTAGAGGCAGAGCGAGCGGCAGGTTTGCTAACTAAAATGGCTCCCTTGTGTACTACACTTCAGTGTAGGTGCTCCCGAACAGGGGGGTTTTGCTTACTAAAATGGCTCCCTTGTGTACTACACTTCAGTATAGGTGCTTCCGACTGGCGGGTTTTGCTTACTAAAATGGCTCCCTTGTGTACTACACTTCAGTATAGGTGCTCCCGACCGGAGGGGGGGGGTTTGCTTACTAAAATGGCTCCCTTGTGTACTACACTTCAGTATAGGTGCTCTCGACCAGCGATGGTTTTGCTTACTAAAATGGCTCCCTTGTGTACTACACTTCAGTGTAGGTGCTCCAAACCGGCTGATTTTGCTTACTAAAATGGCTCCCTTGTGTACTACACCTCAGTATAAGTGCTCTCGACCAGCGATGGTTTTGCTTACTAAAATGGCTCCCTTGTGTACTACACTTCAGTGTAGGTGCTCCCGACTGGCGGGTTTTGCTTACTAAAATGGCTTCCTTGTGTACTACACTTCAGTGTAGGTGCTCCCGAACAGGGGGGTTTTGCTTACTAAAATGGCTCCCTTGTGTACTACACTTCAGTATAGGTGCTCCCGACTGGCGGGTTTTGCTTACTAAAATGGCTCCCTTGTGTACTACACTTCAGTATAGGTGCTCCCGACTGGCGGGTTTTGCTTACTAAAATGGCTCCCTTGTGTACTACACTTCAGTGTAGGTGCTCCCGAACAGGGGGGTTTTGCTTACTAAAATGGCTCCCTTGTGTACTACACTTCAGTGTAGGTGCTCCCGACTGGCGGGTTTTGCTTACTAAAATGGCTCCCTTGTGTACTACACTTCAGTATAGGTGCTCCCGACCGGGGGGGGGGGGGTTTGCTTACTAAAATGGCACCCTTGTGTACTACACCTCAGTATAAGTGCTCCAGACCAGCGATGGTTTTGCTTACTAAAATGGCTCCCTTGTGTACTACACTTCAGTATAGGTGATCCCTACCGGCGGGTTTTGCTTACTAAAATGGCTCCCTTGTGTACTACACTTCAGTATAGGTGATCCCTACCGGCTGATTTTGCTTACTAAAATGGCTCCCTTGTGTACTACCCCCGTGTGTACTACACTTCAGTATAGGCGATTTCAACGGAGTGGTCCATCTTGTTCCTCTAGTATCTTTGGTAAGCTCGGTCGGAATCGCTCCGCGTACATGCCTCTCCTCCACGCCCACCCGCCGTGACACCCGAGTTGAGTATAGGAGCAAAGATGTCCTTCTGCAGTTGTACAGGGCCCTAGTGAGACCGCACCTGGAGTACTGTGTGCAGTTGTACAGGCCCCTAGTGAGACCGCACCTGGAGTACTGTGTGCAGTTTTGGTCTCCAAATTTGAGGAAGGATATTCTTGCTATTGAGGGCGTGCAGCGTAGGTTTACCAGGTTAATTCCCGGAATGGCGGGACTGTCGTACGTTGAAAGACTGGAGCGACTAGGCTTGTATACACTGGAATTTAGAAGGATGAGGGGGGATCTTATTGAAACGTATAAGATTATTAAGGGGTTGGACACGTTAGAGGCAGGAAACATGTTCCCAATGTTGGGGGAGTCCAGAATCAGGGACCACACACAGTTTAAGAATAAGGGGTCGGCCATTTAGAACGGAGATGAGGAAAAACTTTTCAGTTGTGAATCTGTGGAATTCTCTGCCTCAGAGGGCAGTGGAGGCCAATTCTCTGAATGCATTCAAGAGAGAGCTGGATAGAGCTCTTAAGGATAGCGGAGTCAGGGGGTATGGGGAGAAGGCAGGAACGGGGTACTGATTGAGAATGATCAGCCATCATCACATTGAATGGCGGTGCGTACAGGCTCGAAGGGCCGAATGCCCTCCTCCTGCACCTATTGTCTGTTGTCTATTGGCAGGGGGTGAGGTCCGGCCCCCATGGCAGCTACCACAACACCCCCCATCCCTCCCCCTGAGGAGCAGCGTCCTGGCCGAAGTTGACCAGCGCTCCCCTCTAACCAAGCGCCCCCCCTCCCACCGCCTTTGCGGCAGAGGTGGGGAACAAAGGCAGCCCCCCCCCCACAGCGTACCCTGATTTGGTTTCTTAGCTGCTCAGCCTCCTGTCGTAGCTGTTCCAGCTCGCTCATCCTCTCCGCTCTGGCAGGGCACGTGTCTCCTTATCTCCGCCGCTCGGCGATCACGAACCTGGAGGGAAAAAACACGGCAATCAGCTCGGGGCCTGTAAATCGCCATTCAGCGGGCTGGGGCGCCGGAAACCCGGGTTCCATCCAGACCGCGGGCGCTGTCTGTACGGAGTTTGTACCTTCTCCCCCCCCCCCCCTCCGTGACCCGCGTGGGTTTTCTCCGGGCGCTCCGGTTTCCTCCCACACTCCAAAGACGTGCAGGTCTTGTAGGCCTTGGGTAAAAATTGTAAACTGTGTGTGGGGGGTGTGTGTGTGTGTGTGTGTGTGTGTGTGTGTGTGTGGGGTGTGTGTGTCTGTGTGTGTGTGTGTGTGTGTGTGGGGTGTGTGTGTGTGTGTGTGTGTGTGTGTGTGGGGTGTGTGTGTGTGTGGGGTGTGTGTGTGTGTGTGTGTGTGTGTGTGTGTGTGTGTGTGTGTGTGTGTGTGTGTGTGTGTGTGTGTGTGTGTGTGTGGGGTGTGTGTGTGTGTGTGTGTGTGTGTGTATGTGTGGGTGTGTGTGTGTGTAGACAATAGACAATAGATAATAGGTGCAGGAGTAGGCCATTCAGCCCTTCGAGCCAGCACCGCCATTCAATGCGATCATGGCTGATCACTCTCAATCAGTACCCCGTTCCTGCCTTCTCCCCATACCCCCTGACTCCGCTATCCTTAAGAGCTCTATCCAGCTCTCTCTTGAAAGCATCCAACGAACTGGCCTCCACTGCCTTCTGAGGCAGAGAATTCCACACCTTCACCACTCTCTGACTGAAAAAGTTCTTCCTCATCTCCGTTCTAATGAAAAAGTGTGTGTGTGTGTGTGTGTGTGTGTGTGTGTGTGTGTGTGTGTGTGTGTGTGTGTGTGTGTGTGTGTGTGTGTGTGTGTGTGTGTATGTGTGTGTGTGTGTGTGTGTGTGTGTGTGTGTGTGTGTGTGTGTGTGTGTGTGTGTGTGTGTGTGTGTGTGTGTGTGTGTGTGTGTGTGTGTGTGTGTGTGTGTGTATGTGTGTGTGTGATAGTGTTAGCCTCTTTCCTCGCTGTATCTCGGCACTAAACTAAAACCTGACATCTCGCGCACGTTTAACAAGGTGGCCACTCCACAAAAATCAGGCAAGATTGTTCGTTCAAAGCCCCTGTTACAGCAACTTATTACCACAGAATGCTGGAGTAACTCAGCAGGTCAGGCAGCATCTCAGGAGAGAAGGAATGGGCGTCGTTTCGAGTCGAGACCCTTCTTACCCGAAACGGCGCCCATTCCTTCTCTCCTGAGATGCTGCCTGACCTGCTGAGTTACTCCGGCATTTTGTTAATAAATACCTTCGATTTGTACCAGCATCTGCAGTTATTTTCTTCTACAACTTATTACCACAACTCTGTGTTCGATTTACAGGCAACACTGGGAGCTGATTTACTTTAGTTTTAGTTCAGAGATACAGCACGGAAACAGGCCCTTCGGCCCACCGGGTCCGCGCCGACCAGCGATCCCCGCACACTAACACTATCCTACACACACACACACACACACACGCACACGCTAAGGACGATTTACAATTTTTCCCGAAGCCAATTAACCGACAAACCTGCTCGTCCTTGGAGTGCGGGAGGAAATCGGAGCGCCCGGAGAACGGACAAACTCCGCACAGGCAGCACCCGCGGGTCAGGATGGAACCCGGGTCTCCGGCGCTGTTTGGCAGCAGCTCTACCCGCCGCGCCACCCCTGCCGACCCCTAATGTTTGAACTGATGAGTCAAAGGCACAGCCCAGAATAGTTTGATGCACTTCCTATTTTGAGAACATTCAAAGCGGCCACTCCCTGAAGGCACACCAAAACACCGCGACCTCAAACAGACATTGAAATCGGGGGCCAAGTAGGGTCCCGACCCAAAATATCACCTCCCCCACGTTCTCCAGAGGTGCTGCCTGACCCGCTGAATCTTGTTTAGAGTCACACAGAGTGTTACAGCGTGGAAACAGGCCCTTCGGCCCAACTTGCCCACACCGGCCGACATGTCCCATCTACACCAGTCATAGAGTGACCCAGTGTGGAAACAGGCCCTTCGGCCCAACTTGCCCACACCGGCCAACATGTCCAATCTACACCAGTCATAGAGTGACACAGCGTGGAAACAGGCCCTTCGGCCCAACTTGCCCACACCGGCCGACATGTCCCATCTACACTAGTCATAGAGCGACCCAGCATGGAAACAGGCCCTTCGGCCCAACTTGCCCACACTGGCCAACATGTCCCAGCTACACTAGTCATACAACGATCCAGCGTAGAAACAGGCCCTTCGGCCCAACTTGCCCACACCGGCCAACATGTCCCAGCTACACTAGTCATAGAGAGACACAGCGTGGAAACAGGCCCTTCGGCCCAACTTGCCCACACCGGCCAACATGTCCCATCTACACTAGTCATAGAACGATCCAGCGTGGAAACAGGCCCTTCGGCCCAACTTGCCCACACCGGCCAACATGCCCCATCTACACTAGCCCCACCTGCCCGCGTTTGGCCCACATCCCTCCAAACCCGACCTATCCATGTACCTGTCCAACTGTTTCTTAAACGTTGGGATAGTCCCAGCCTCGACTACCTCCTCCGGCAGCTCGTTCCATACACCCACCACCCTCTGAGTGAAAAAGTTACCCCTCAGATTCCTATTAAATCTTTTCCCTTTCACCTGAAACCCGTGTCCTCTGGTCCTCGATTCCCCTACTCTGGGCAAGAGACTCTGTGCGTCTACACGATCTATTCCTCTCGTCATTTTGTACACCTCTATAAGATCACCCCTCATCCTCCTGCGCTCTAAGTAATCCCTCAAGATCAAGATCACCCCTCATCCTCCTGCGCTCCAAGGAATAGAGACCCAGCCTGCTCAACCTCTCCCTGTAGCTCACACCCTCTAGTCCTGGCAACATCCTGGTAAATCTTCTCTGTACCATTCCCAGCTTGACAACGTAATTTAGAGATTCAACGCAGAGACAGGCCCTTCGGCCCACCGGGCCCGTGCCGAGAACCGATTGCCCGCTCACACCAGTTCTAAGCTGCACACAGTCCACTGAAACCAATTAACTTACAAACCCGCGCGTCTTTGGAGTGCGGGAGGAAACCGGAGCGCCCGGAGAAAACCCACGCAGGTCACGGGGAGAGAACGTACAGACTCCGTAAAGACAAGCAGCCGTGGTCGGGATCGAACCCGGGTCTCTGGCGCTGTGAGGCAGCGTTCTTCCGACAGAATAGGGTTGTTCAGGTCGGAGTGGTGTGCAAGATGCAAATACATTGCATGCAAACTATAGGTAAATAAACTGAGGTAGCTAAGGAATATAGGCGGGCGGGAAGGAACTGCAGGTGCTGGTTTAAACCGAAGGTAGACGTAAAGTGCAGGAGTAACTCAGCGGGTCGGGCAGCATCTCTGGAGAGAAGGAACGGGCGACGTTTCGGGTCGAGACCCTTCTTCAGACTGATGTCAGGGGGGGGCGGGACAAAGGAAGGATCTAGGTGGAGACGGGAAGGCAGTGGGAGAACTGGGAAGGAGGAGGGGAAGACAATAGACAATAGACAATAGGTGCAGGAGTAGGCCATTCAGCCCTTCGAGCCTGTACGCACCGCCATTCAATGTGATCATGGCTGATCACTCTCAATCAGTACCCCGTTCCTGCCTTCTCCCCATACCCCCTCACTCCGCTATCCTTAAGAGCTCTATCCAGCTCTCTCTTGAAAGCATCCAACGAACTGGCCTCCACTGCCTTCTGAGGCAGAGAATTCCACACCTTCACCACTCTCTGACTGAAAAAGTTCTTCCTCATCTCCGTTCTAAATGGCCTACCCCTTATTCTTAAACTGTGTGGCCCCTTGTTCTGGACTCCCCCAACATTGGGAACATGTTTCCTGCCTCTAATGTGTCCAATCCCCTAATTATCTTATATGTTTCAATAAGATCCCCCCTCATCCTTCTAAATTCCAGTGTATACAAGCCCAATCGCTCCAGCCTTTCAACATACGACAGTCCCGCCATTCCGGGAATGAACCTGGTGAACCTACGCTGCACGCCCTCCATAGCAAGAATGAAGAGAGGGACAGAGTAACTATCTAAAGTTGGAGAGGGCAATGTTTAAATGAATTAAAGGTGCGCAAAAACAGCAACGATGATAACAGAAACAGGCCACAGTTACCTGTAAAAACAAAGGGTGAGATAAAAACCAGGAAATGTAAATTCCCCCGGTGCGGGACAAATAAAGGCATAATTCTTGCTATTGAGGGCGTGCAGCGTAGGTTCACCAGGTTAATTCCCGGAATGGCGGGACTGTCGTATGTTGAAAGACTGGAGCGACTAGGTTTGTATACACTGGAATTTAGAAGGATGAGAGGGGATCTTATCGAAACGTATAAGATTATTAAGGGGTCGGACACGTTAGAGGCAGGAAACATGTTCCCAACGTTGGGGGAGTCCAGAACCAGGGGCCACACACAGTTTAAGAATAAGGGGTAAGGCCATTTAGAACGGAGATGAGGAAAAACTTTTTCAGTCAGAGAGTTGTGAATGTGTGGAATTCTCTGCCTCAGAAGGCAGTGGAGGCCAATTCTCTGAATGCATTCAAGAGAGAGCTGGATAGAGCTCTTAAGGATAGCGGAGTCAGGGGGTACGGGGAGAAGGCAGGAACGGGGTACTGATTGAGAATGATCAGCCATGATCACATTGAATGGCGGTGCGTACAGGCTCGAAGAGGTGAATAGCCTCCTCCTGCACCTGTTGTCTATTGTCTAACTCTCTGACTGAAAAATAAAATTCCTCATATCAGTTCTAAATGGCCGACCCCTTATTCTTAAACTGTGTGTGGCCCCTGGTTCTGGACTCCCCCGACATCGGGAACATGTTTCCTGCCTCTATCGTGTCCAACCCCTTAATAATTAATTACAACGATTAGAAACATAGACAATAGGTGCAGGAGGCCATTCGGCCCTTCGATCGAGCCAGCACCGCCATTCAATACGATCATGGCCGATCATCCACAATCAGTTCCCCCGTTCCTGCTTTCTCCCCCCACATATCCCTTGATTCCGTTAGCCCCCTAAGAGCTAAATCTAACTCTCTCTTGAAAACATCCAGTGAATCGGCCTCCGCTGCCCTCTGTGGCAGAGAATTCCACAGATTCACAACTGAAAAGGTTGTTCCTCATCTCAGTCCTAAATGGCCGACCCCTTATTCTTAAACTGTGTGTGGCCCCCTGGTTCTGGACTCCCCCAACATTGGGAACGTTTTTCCTGCATCCAGCCTGTCCAATCCCTTAAGAATTTAATGATGTTTCTATAAGATCCCCTCTCATCCTTCTAAATTCCAGTGAATACAAGCCCAGTCGACCCATTCCTTGAGTCACAAAGTGCTGGAGTAACTCAGCGGGACAGGCAGCTTCTCTGGAGGGAAGGAATGGCTGACGTTTTGGGGTCGGGACCGAAGGGGGGTCTCGACCCGAAACGTCACCCATTCCTTTTTCTCCTGAGATGCTGCCCGACCCGCTGAGTGACTCCAGCACTTTGTGTACATCTTCAGCTTAAACCTGCAGCTGCAGTTCCTTCATTCACAACGCTTGCAATGCTGTTGTGCGCATGTGTGCTTGTGCACGAGTGAGTGTGAGAGTGAGTGTGAGAGAGTGTGCGAGAGAGTGTGTAAGTTTATGCTTGGGAGAGTGGGAGAGACAGTGTGAGTGTGTGCGAGAGTGTGTGTGTGTTTGTGTGCGAGAGTGTGTGTGTGTGTGTGTGTGCGAGTGTTTGAGAGTGGGAGAGACAGTGTGTGTGCGAGAGTGTGTGTGTGTGTGTGAGTGAGAGTGGGATAGAGTGGGAGAGACAGTGTGAGTGTGTGTGTGTGTGAGAGTGTGTGAGAGACAGTGTGCGTGAGTGTGTGTGTGTGTGTGTGTGAGAGTGTGAGAGACAGTGTGCGTGAGTGTGTGTGTGTGAGTGTGTGAGAGACAGGGTGAGTGTGTGTGAGAGACAGTGTGAGTGTGTGTGAGAGTGTGTGTGTGTGTGTGTGAGCGAGAGTGGGAGAGACAGTGTGAGTGTGTGTGTGTGTGTGAGAGACAGTGTGAGTGTGTGTGTGTGTGTGTGTGTGTGTGAGTGTGTGAGAGACAGTGTGCGTGAGTGTGTGTGTGTGAGAGACAGTGTGAGTGTGTGCGAGAGTGTGTGTGTGTTTGTGAGTGGGAGGGTGTGAGTGTGTGAAAGAGAGTGTGTGCATGCGTGTGTGACAGTGAATTTGTGTGTGTGAGAGAGTGTGTGTGAGTGTGAGAGAGACAGTGTGTGTGTGTTAGAGTGTGTGAGTGTAAGAGTTTGTGTGTGTGAAAGATAGAGTGTATGTGTAAGAGAGTTAATGTGCCTGAGTGTGAAAGAGAGAGTGTGTGTGTGTATGAGTGTGAGAGAGATTGTGTGTGAGTGTGAGAGACAGTGTGTGTGTGTGTGTTACAGTGTGAGAGGGAGAGTGTAAGGGTGTGTGTGAGAGTGTGCGTGAGTGTGAGAGGGAGAGTGTGTGTGTGAAAGATAGAGACTGTATGTGTATGAGAGTTAATGTGCCTGAGTGTGATAGTGTGTGTGTGTGTGTGTGTGCGCGAGAGTGTGTGTGTGTGAGAGGCAGGGTGCGTGTGTGTGAGTGTGAGAGATTGTGTGTGAGTGTGCGAGAGAGTGTGTGCGAGACTGTGTGTGAGTGTGAGAGGCAGCGTGTGTGTGAGTGTGAGAGAGATTGTGTGCGAGTGTGTGTGAGTGTGAGAGAGAGTGTGAGTGTGTGTGTGAAAGATAGAGTGTATGTGTAAGAGAGTTAATGTGCCTGAGTGTGAAAGAGAGAGTGTGTGTGTGTATGAGTGTGAGAGAGATTGTGTGTGAGTGTGAGAGACAGTGTGTGTGTGTGTTACAGTGTGAGAGGGAGAGTGTAAGAGTGTGTGTGAGAGTGTGCGTGAGTGTGAGAGGGAGAGTGTGTGTGTGAAAGATAGAGACTGTATGTGTATGAGAGTTAATGTGCATGAGTGTGATAGTGTGTGTGTGTGTGTGTGTGAGAGAGATTGTGTGTGAGTGTGAGAGAGAGTGTGAGTGTGCGAGTGTGTGAGTGTGAGACAGTGTGAGTGTGTGTGTGCGAGAGTGTGAGAGGCAGCATGTGTGTGTGCGGGTGAGTGTGCGAGAGAGTGGGAGAGGCAGCGCGAGTGTGAGTGTGTGTGTGCGTGTGTGTGCGAGAGAGCATCTCTGTAGGAATATTCCCATCCCGTCTCCCTCTCCCCCCGACTCCCAGTCCAAAGGAGGGTCTCGACCCGAAACGTCACCCATTCCTTCTCTCCGGAGATGCTGCCTGACCCGCTGAGTTACTCCACCTTCTCGCGTCTGTCTTCAGAAGAAAACAAAATCTACTCCCCCTCCTTTCTCTCCCCCCCCCCCCCCCCCCACCGTGAAGACTGCACGCAGCTAAATCACAAACGCTGCGCTCCGAGATAATTGGTAGCTGCCAGCTCAAGAGGTGTACATTTTTTTTTGAAAGACAAAAATATACACAGAGCAGTGAATCCATCTTAGAGAACACACAGCCCAAAGACAACACACAGCCCTTTCACGCAGCATCGAGAAAGGAGACTTTAGACTTCAGTCTCAAGAAGGGTCTCGACTCGAAACGTCACCCATTCCTTCTCTCCCGAGATGCTGCCTGACCCGCTGAGTTACTCCGGCACTCTGTGAAACGTCACCTATCCACGTTCCCCACAGATGCTGCCTGACCCGCTGAGTTACTCCAGCACTCTGTGTCTTTTTTTCCCATTGCAAGCCAGCTCCTGCAGTTCCTTTTCTTCTCAATAAAATTATTGCTTTGGACAGCAGTCGTGGACAGCTCGTGTTGAGCTAAGAGATATGTCTAGGATGTAGAGCCATAGAATCACAGAGTGACACAGTGTGGAAACAGGCCCTTCGGCCCAACTTGCCCACACCGGCCAACGTGTCCCATCTACACTAGTCATAGAGTGACACAGTGTGGAAACAGGCCCTTCGGCCCAACTTGCCCACACCGGCCAACGTGTCCCATCTACACTAGTCATAGAGTGACACAGTGTGGAAACAGGCCCTTCGGCCCAACTTGCCCACACCGGCCAACGTGTCCCATCTACACTAGTCATAGAGTGACACAGTGTGGAAACAGGCCCTTCGGCCCAACTTGCCCACACCGGCCAACATGTCCCAGCTACACTAGTCCCACCTGCCCGAGCTTGGCCCATATCCCTCCAAACCCGTCCTATCCATGTACCTGTCCAACTGTTTCTTAAAGGATGGGATAGTCCCAGCCTCAACTACCTCGTTCCATACACCCGCCACCCTCTGTGTGGAAGTGTTACCCCTCAG
>NC_135986.1:5109977-5132298 GCF_053455715.1 Rhinoraja longicauda
AATGCGGGCGTTTGATGCCCTTCAGTTACACACACACACACACACACACAGTACCAGATACAGCAGAGTCTCCATAACAACACAACTCCATTCTGCTCTTTGTTCATCTCCCGAGATGCAGCGGAGAATTTTAAACCCACCCACCCCCCCCCCCCACACACACACACACACACACAATTTTATTGCCGCACCAGTTTCTCCCCCATCCCCAACAAGGACCACAGCCAAGCGGCTGCACGTTTTCCAGTTCAGTTTAATTTAGTTCAGAGTAGTGTTGCCAACTGAGCTGTATTAGCCGAGACATCCCGTATATTGGGCTAAATTGGTTTGTCCCGTACGGGACCGCCTTTGTCCCATATTAGGCCCAGGGGGCGCTGTAGGCCCAGACAGTGTAGGCCCGGACACTGTAATCCCGGACAGTGTAGCCCCGGACGCTGTAGCCCCGGACGCTGTAGGCCCGGACGCTGTAGGCCCGGACGATGTATCATATCATATCATATCATCATATATATACAGCCGGAAACAGGCCTTTTCGGCCCACCGAGTCCGTGCCGCCCAGCGATCCCCGCACATCAACACTATCCTACACCCACTAGGGACAGTTTTTACATTTACCCAGCCAATTAACCTACATACCCTGTACGTCTTTGGAGTGTGGGAGGAAACCGAAGATCTCGGAGAAAACCCACGCAGGTCACGGGGAGAACGTACATACTCCTTACAGTGCAGCACCCGTAGTCAGGATCGAACCTGAGTCTCCGGCGCTGCATTTGCTGTAAAGCAGCAACTCTACCGCTGCGTTACCGTGCCGCCCTAATACCGTAGGCCCAGACGCTGTAGGCCCGGACAGTGTAGGCCCAAACAGTGTAGGCCCGGACAGTGTTAGCCCAGATAGTGTAGGCTCGGACACTGTAGGCCCTGACTCTGTAAGCCCGGACGCTGTAGGCCCAGACAGTGTAGGCCCGGACGCTGTAGGCCCGGACACTGTAGGCCCAGACAGTGTAGGCCCGGACACTGTAGTCCCGGACAGTGTAGGCCCAGACAGTGTAGGCCCGGACACTGTAGGCCCAGACAGTGTAGGCCCGGACACTGTAGTCCCGGACAGTGTAGGCCCGGAGGCCCGGGCGCCGCCTAACGGAGGTTGTGTAGCCCCACGGCCGCCGTTGGTGGAGCGGGAGCACGTGGCCGCTGGCTGGGTGAGGTCACGTGGGGCGCGGGGCGGTGACGTCACCATCTCCAGTATTTGGGAGCGAGGAAGCCGGCAACCCCTAGTTCAGAGATATAGCACGGAAACCGGCCCTTCGGCCCACCGCATCCGTGCCGACCAGCGACCCCCGCACACTAACACTATCCCACGCACACACAAGGGACAATTTACAATTTTTGTCCACGCCAATTATCCTGCAAACCTGCACGTCTTTGGAGTGTGGAAGTAAGAATAGAAAGGCAGATTATTATCTGAATGGTGTCAAGTTAGGAGGAGGGGGAGTTCAACGAGATCTGGGTGTCCGAGTGCATCAGTCAATGAAAGGAAGCATGCAGGTACAGCAGGCAGTGAAGAAAGCCAATGGAATGTTGGCCTTCATAACAAAAGGAGTTGAGTATAGGAGCAAAGAGGTCCTTCTGCAGTTGTACAGGGCCCTAGTGAGACCGCACCTGGAGTACTGTGTGCAGTTTTGGTCTCCAAATTTGAGGAAGGATATTCTTGCTATGGAGGGCGTGCAGCGTAGGTTCACTAGGTTAATTCCCGGAATGGCGGGACTGTCGTATGTTGAAAGGCTGGAGCGATTGGGCTTGTATACACTGGAATTTAGCAGGATGAGGGGGGATCTTATTGAAACATATAAGATAATTAGGGGATTGGACACATTAGAGGCAGGAAACATGTTCCCAATGTTGGGGGAGTCCAGAACAAGGGGCCACAGTTTAAGAATAAGGGGTAGGCCATTTAGAACGGAGATGAGGAAGAACTTTTTCAGTCAGAGAGTGGTGAAGGTGTGGAATTCTCTGCCTCAGAAGGCAGTGGAGGCCAGTTCGTTGGATGCTTTCAAGAGAGAGCTGGATAGAGCTCTTAAGGATAGCGGAGTGAGGGGGTACGGGGAGAAGGCAGGAACGGGGTACTGATTGAGAGTGATCAGCCATGATCGCATTGAATGGCGGTGCGTACAGGCTCGAAGGGCTGAATGGCCTACTCCTGCACCTGTTGTCTATTGTCTATTGTCTATTGAAACCGGAGCGCCCGGAGAAAACCCACGCAGGTCACGGGGAGAGAACGTGCAAACTCCGTACAGACGGCGCCCGCGGTCGGGATGGAACCCGGGTCTCCGGCGCTGTGAGGCGACAATTCTACCCGCCTGATCTTATTAAATCTATTTTAAACTGTTCAGGTAAATAACCTAGATTTTGTTTTAAAAAAAGGGCCAAATCTAGGTTGAAAACAAAATTAGACTAAAGGGGACATCAGAAATACGAGTAGACACAGAATGGTGGAGTAACTCAGCGGGTCTGGCAGTAACTCTGGACAGAAGGAACGGGTGACGTTTCAAGTCGAGACCCTTCTTCACAAATACAATCCCTTCTCAGTGGGAAAGAAGGGCTCATGTGATAGGAGCAGAATTAGGCCATTCGGCCCATCTAGTCTTCCCCGCCATTCAATCATGGCCGACCTATCTCTCCCTCCCAACCCCATTTTCCTGCCTTCTCCCCACAACCCCTGACACCCGCACTAATCAAGAATCGATCAATCTCCGCCTTGAAAACACCCACTGACTTGTGGCCTCCACAGCCGTCTGTGGCAAAGAATCCCACGGATTCACCACCCTCTGACTGAAGAAATTCCTCCTCATCTGCTTCCTAAAGCGACGTCCTTTAATTCTGAGGCTGTGCCCTCTGGTCCTAGACTCTCCCACTATCATATCATATCATATCATATATATACAGCCGGAAACAGGCCTTTTCGGCCCTCCAAGTCCGTGCCTCCCAGTGATCCCCGTACATTAACACTATCCTACACCCACTAGGGACAATTTTTACATTTACCCAGCCAATTAACCTACATACCTGTACGTCTTTGGAGTGTGGGAGGAAACCGAAGATCTCGGAGAAAACCCACGCAGGTCACGGGGAGAACGTACAAACTCCTTACAGTGCAGCGCCCGTAGTCAGGATCGAACCTGTGTCTCCGGCGCTGCATTCGCTGTAAAGCAGCAACTCTACCGCTGCGCCACCGTGCAAACATCCTCCCCACACCCACTCTATCCAGGCCGCTCACTGTTCTGTGAGTCTCAATGAGGTCCCCCCTCGTCCTTCTAAACTCCAGCGAGTACAGGCCCCAGTGCCCACAAACGCTCATCGTACGTTAACCCACTCATTCCTGGGATCGTCCTTGTGTAAAACCTCCTCTGGACCCTCTCCAGAGCCAGCACGTCCTTCCTTAGATACGGGGGTCCAAAATTGCTCACATTACTCCAAATGGGGCCTGACCAGGGCCTTGTAGAGCCTCAGCATTACACCCCTGTCCAATCTATCTACCCCTTTCGTTATTCTGCAAGTTTCAATGAGTTCACCCCCCTCCCCAACCTCATGTATGTACGTTAGAGGAAGGAAACATGTTCCCAATGTTGGGGGAGTCCAGAACCAGGGGCCACAGTTTAAGAATAAGGGGTCGGCCATTTAGAACGGAGATGAGGAAAAACTTTTTCAGCCAGAGAGTTGTGAATCTGTGGAATTTTCTGCCTCAGAGGGCAGTGGAGGCCAATTCTCTGAATGCATTCAAGAGAGAGCTAGATAGAGCTCTTAAGGATAGCGGAGTCAGGGGGGTACGGGGAGAAGGCAGGAACGGGGTACTGATTGAGAATGATCAGCCATGATCACATTGAATGGCGGTGCGTACAGGCTCGAAGGGCCGAATGGCCTCCTCCTGCACCTGTTGTCTATTGTCTGTTGTACATATCTCTGTATTGTTTTATAAGAAAATAACTGCAGATGCTGGTAGAAATCGAAGGTATTTATTCACGAAGTGCTGGAGTAACTCAGCGGGTCAGGCAGCATCTCAGGAGAGAAGGAATGGGTGACGTTTCGGGTCGAGACCCTTCTTCAGACTCCAGTCTTGTTTTAGTTTAGTTTAGAGATACAGCGCGGAAACAGGCCCTTCGGCCCACCGGGTCCGCGCCGCCCAGCGATCCCCGCGCAGTAACGCCATCCCACACACACACACTGGGGACGATTTTTACGTTTATACCGAGCCAATTAGCCTCCAAACCCGCACGTCTTTGGGAGTGTGGGAGGAAACCGGGGCTACCTGGAGAAAACCCACACAGGTCACGGGGAGAACGTGCAAACTCCGTACGGACAGCGCCCGTAGTCGGGATGGAACCCGGGTCTCCGGCGCTGCATTCGCTGTAAGGCGGCATGAGGAAGGATATTCTTGCTATGGAGGGCGTGCAGCGCAGGTTCACTAGGTTAATTCCCAGAATGGCGGGACTGTCGTATGTTGAAAGGCTGGAGCGACTGGGCTTGTATACACTGGAATTTAGAAGGATGAGGGGGGATCTTATTGAAACATATAAGATAATTAGGGGATTGGACACATTAGAGGCAGGAAACATGTTCCCAATGTTGGGGGAGTCCAGAACAAGGGGCCACACACAGTTTAAGAGTAAGGGGTCGGCCATTTAGAACGGAGATGAGGAAGAACTTTTTCAGTCAGAGAGTGGTGAAGGTGTGGAATTCTCTGCCGCAGAAGGCAGTGGAGGCCAGTTCGTTGGATGCTTTCAAGAGAGAGCTGGATCGAGCTCTTAAGGATGGCGGAGTGAGGGGGTATGGGGAGAGGGCAGGAACGGGGTACTGATTGAGAGTGATCAGCCATGATCGCATTGAATGGCGGTGCTGGCTCGAAGGGCTGAATGGCCTACTCCTGCACCTATTGTCTATTGTCTAACTCTACCGTGGGGAGTGGAGAGAGAACGGTTGGGGGGGTGGAGGGGTCAGATCGAAATTACTCGAACTACCCTAAGGCACGACAAGTACTCTACAGCGAAGCTCCCTGCAAGAGAAAAAGGTCTTGAAAGCCTTTTCCGCCCAAACTCCTTTACACGATGCTTTTTAAAACTTAGCCTCGAGCCCGCGCTAACGTCGCGGACTGATTGCCGGGGACTCAAAGTGGCAGAGTAAAAAAATACGTGACGTCTTTTGTTCCCCTCGGCATTCAAGTGCTTCGAACGCAGTGACGATGGGCAGGTTAATAACTGCACAAAATGGCGGCACAATGAACAATAGACAATAGGTGCAGGAGGAGGCCATTCGGCCCTTCGAGCCTTTACCCACCGCCATTCAATGTGATCATGGCTGATCATTCTCAATCAGTACCCCGTTCCTGCCTTCTCCCCATACCCACTGACTCCGCTATCCTTAAGAGCTCTATCTAGCTCTCTCTTGAATGCATTCAGAGAATTGGCCTCCACTGCCCTCTGAGGCAGAGAATTCCACAGATTCACAACTCTCTGACTGAAAAAGTTTTTCCTCATCTCTGTTCTAAATGGCCAAACCCCTTATTCTTAAACTGTGTGTGGCCCCTTGTTCTGGACTCCCCCAACATTGGGAACACGCTTCCTGCCTCTAATGTGTCCAATCCCCTAATTGTCTTATATGTTTCAATAAGATCCCCCCTCATCCTTCTAAATTCCAGTGTATACAAGCCTTTCAACATACAACAGTCCCGCCATTCCGGGAATCAACCTAGTAAACCTACGCTGCACGCCCTCCATAGCAAGAATATCCTTCCTCAAATTTGGAGACCAAAACTGCACACAGTACTCCAGGTGCGGTCTCACTAGGGCCCTGTACAACTGCACACAGTACTCCAGGTGCGGTCTCACTAGGGCCCTGTACAACTGCACACAGTACTCCAGGTGCGGTCTCACTAGGGCCCTGTACAACTGCACACAGTACTCCAGGTGCGGTCTCACTAGGGCCCTGTACAACTGCACACAGTACTCCAGGTGCGGTCTCACTAGGGCCCTGTACAACTGCACACAGTACTCCAGGTGCGGTCTCACTAGGGCCCTGTACAACTGCAGAAGGACCTCTTTGCTCCTACACGCACGGTAGAGTTGCTGCCTCCTGGGATGGTGGCTAAACGCAAATTGGAGGAACAGCGCCTCATGTTTCGCTTGGTCAGCTTACAGCCCAGTGGTGTCAACATTGACTTCTCCCACTTCAGGTAGCCCCAGCATTCCCCCTCTCTCTCTCCGACCCCTCCCCCACCCAAGTCACACCAGCTTCTCGTTCACACCCAACAAACGGCTAACGATGGCCTGTCGCCTTTATCATTGTCACTTTTTTTGCACATCTTTCACTCGTTTTGAGGTTATCCACTTTGGCGGCAAGAACAGGAAAGCAGAGTATTACCTGAATGGTGGCCGATTAGGAGAAGGGGAGATGCAACGTGACCTGGGTGTCGTGGTGCACCAGTCATTGAAAGTAGGCATGCAGGTGCAGCAGGCAGTGAAGAAAGCCAATGGTATGTTGGCATTCATAGCGAGGGGATTTGAGTATAGGAGCAGGGAGGTTCTGCTGCAGTTGTACAGGGCATTGGTGAGACCGCACCTGGAGTATTGCATACAGTTTTGGTCTCCTAATCTGAGGAAAGACATTCTTGCCATAGAGGGAGTACAGAGAAGGTTCACCAGATTGATCCCTGGGATGGCAGGACTTTCATATGAAGTAAGACTGGATAGACTGGGCTTGTACTCGCTGGAATTTAGAAGATTGAGGGGGGGTCTTATAGAAACTTACAAAATTCTTAAGGGGTTGGACAGGCTAGATGCAGGAAGATTGTTCCCGATGTTGGGGAAGTCCAGAACAAGGGGTCACACAGTTTAAAGATAAGGGGGAAGTCTTTTAGGACCGAGATGAGAACGTTTATTTTCACACAGAGAGTGGTGAATCTGTGGAATTCTCTGCCACAGAAGGTAGTTGAGGCCAGTTCATTGGCTATATTTAAGAGGGAGTTAGATGTGGCCCTTGTGGCTAAAGGGGTCAGGGGGTATGGAGAGAAGGCAGGTACGGGATACTGAGCTGGATGGTCAGCCATGATCATATTGAATGGCGGTGCGTACAGGCTCGAAGGGCCGAATGGCCTACTCCTGCACCTATTTTCTATGTTTCTATGTTTTTCTTTATCTCTCCACCTCCAATTGGAAGGGCCTCTACTCCCTGTGCGGCACGGTGGCGCAGCGGTAGAGTTGCCGCCTTACAGCGAATGCAGCGCCGGAGACTCGGGTTCGATCCTGACTACGGGCGCCGTCTGTACAGAGTTTGTACGTTCTCCCCGTGACCCGCGCGTGGATTTTCCCTGAGATCTTCGGTTTCCTCCCACACTCCAAAGACGTGCGGGTTTGTAGGTTAATTGGCTGGGCAAATGTTAAAATTGTCCCTAGTGTGTGTGTAGGATGGTGTTAATGTGCGGGGATCGCTGGGCGGCGCGGACTCGGTGGGCCGAAGGGCCTGTTTCCGCACTGTATCTCTAAATCTAAATCTAAATCTAAATCACTGTCTACACCTCTCGTTTCCCCAGTCTGAAGAAGGGTCTCGACCCGAAACGTCGCCCATTCCTTCTCTCCGGAGACGCTGCCTGTCCCACTAGGCTACTCCAGCATTTTGTGTGTCTACCGGCGGAGTAGTGCTGATGGGCCGAAAGGCCCAACGCTACTCCTCTCACGTAAGACATGAATACTCGGAGAGAGTTTCAACCGTCGGGATGCGGGGAGTTTCGATCGCTTCGGACAGTCGGCAGTGGCGACCGCAGACGGTTCGACAGCCCAGACCGCGGGTGAACAAAGAGGAAGACGATTGGACTTTATAACCCTTCCATCACAGTGAGGAATGTGGAATCCGCTGTGGTGGGTGTTTGTGTGAATTTTTATTTGATGTGGCTGGTGTGTCTTGTTGCTTTTGAGCAAAGAGGTCCTTCTGCAGTTGTACTGGGCCCTAGTGAGACCGCACCTGGAGTACTGTGTGCAGTTGTACAGGGCCCTAGTGAGACCGCACCTGGAGTACTGTGTGCAGTTGTACAGGGCCCTAGTGAGACCGCACCTGGAGTACTGTGTGCAGTTGTACAGGGCCCTAGTGAGACCGCACCGGGAGTACTGTGTGCAGTTGTACAGGGCCCTAGTGAGACCGCACCTGGAGTACTGTGTGCAGTTGTACAGGGCCCTAGTGAGACCGCACCTGGAGTACTGTGTGCAGTTGTACAGGGCCCTAGTGAGACCGCACCTGGAGTACTGTGTGCAGTTTTGGTCTCCAAATTTGAGGAAGGATATTCTTGCTTATTGAGGGCGTGCAGCGTAGGTTCACCAGGTTAATTCCCGGAATGGCGGGACTGTCGTATATGTTGAAAGACTGGAGCGACTAGGCTTGTACACACTGGAATTTAGAAGGATGAGAGGGGATCTTATCGAAACGTATAAGATTATTAAGGGGTTGGACACGTTAGAGGCAGGAAACATGTTCCCAATGTTGGGGGAGTCCAGAACCAGGGGCCACACACAGTTTAAGAATAAGGGGTCGGCCATTTAGAACTGAGATGAGGAAAAACTTTTTCAGTCAGAGAGTTGTCAATCTGTGGAATTTTCTGCCTCAGAAGGCAGTGGAGGCCAATTCTCTGAATGCATTCAAGAGAGAGCTGGATAGAGCTCTTAAGGATAGCGGAGTCAGGGGGTATGGGGGAGAAGGCAGGAACGGGGTACTGATTGAGAATGATCAGCCATGATCACATTGAATGGCGGTGCGTACAGGCTCGAAGGGCCGAATGGCCTCCTCCTGCACCTATTGTCTATTGTCTATTTTCACTTAGTACTAGACCAAGTGGACCCGTTAGGCCCAAACCTCTCCTGCAATGGTTCAGCACCCTCTCAAATTTCACTGTACCCTAATTTGTACACGTGCCAATTAAATTGACTCTTGAATACTCTTGTCCAGAACTTTCTTTGAACGTTATTTCCCCCCCCCCCCCCCTGTGGGAATCTCCACACCCTGACCATGAGAATATTGTCATGTTCCCTATTAAAACAATTTCCAAAGGAGGTGGTTTTGTGGTTCTCCAGAGACAGAGATGGAAAATGTTCAGGAATTTAGACACGAAACACTGGTGACTCAGGCAACAAATCTGGAGAGAAGGAATGGGTGACGTTTCGGGTCGAGGCCCTTCCTCGGACTGAGAGGGGATAGGGTAACTAGTAGGATTGCCAACTGTCCCGTATTAGCCGGGACTTCCCGTATTTTGGGCTAAATTAGTTTGTCCCGTACGGGACCGCCCTTGTCCCGTATTAGGCCCGGGGGGACGCTGTAGGCCCGGACACTGTAGGCCCGGACACAGTAAGCCCGGACACAGTTGGCCTGGACACTGTAGGCCCGGACACAGTAGGCCCGGACACTGTAGGCCCGGACAGTGTAGGCCCGGACACAGTAGGCCCGGACACTGTAGGCCCGGACAGTGTAGGCCCGGACACAGTAGGCCCGGACACTGTAGGCCCGGACACAGTAAGCCCGGACACAGTTGGCCTGGACACTGTAGGCCCGGACACAGTAGGCCCGGACACTGTAGGCCCGGACACTGTAGGCCCGGACACAGTAGGCCCGGACACTGTAGGCCCGGACAGTGTAGGCCCGGACACAGTAGGCCCGGACACTGTAGGCCTGGACACTGTAGGCCCGGGGGCCCGGGCGCCGCCTAACGGAGGTTGCATAGCAACCCGCCTCCCGGCCCGGGCGGCCGCCATTGGTGGAGCGGGAGCACGTGGCCGCTGGCTGGGTGAGGTCACCCTTTGTCCCTTGTTTGGGAGTGAGAGAGTTGGCAACCCTATACTAATACGGGACAAGGGCGGTCCCGTACGGGACAAAATACGGGATGTCCCGGCTAATACGGGACGGTTGGCAACCCTAATTTTGTGCTACATTTAAACATACCCTCAGCTCCCCATTTAAAACTTGCAACGTTGGCTAATCTAACAGCCCAGGAGAATGAAACCCAGACAAATTACCTCTGATGAAGAAAACAATGAAACCTCAGGAGAATTAGACTTCACCTTCCTAATGATCTAAAACTGCACTCAAAGGACTGTCATACCTGTGCCAGTTTTAGTTACGACAGACGCAAATATCTGGAGTAACTAGGGGTTGCCAACTTCCTCACTCCCAAATACGGGACAAGGTGACGTCACCGCCCCGCGCCCCACGTGACCTCACCCAGCCAGCGGCCACGTGCTCCCACTCCACTAATGGCGGCCGCCCGGGCCGGGATGCGGGTTGCGAGGCAACCTCCGTAAGGCGGCGCCCGGGCCTAGAGTGTCCGGGCCTACAGTGCCTCCCGGGCCTACACTGTCCGGGCCTACACTGTCCGGGCCTACACTGTCCGGGCCTACACTGTCCGGGCCTACAGCGTCCGGGCCTACACTGTCCGGGCCTACAGTGTCCGGGCCTATAGTGCCGGGCCTACACTGTCCCCCGGGCCTACAGTGTCCGGTCCTACAGTGTCCGGGCCTACAGCGCCAGTGTCCGGGCCTACAGCGTACGGAACAAACCAATTTTGCCCAATATACAGGATGTCCCGGCTAATACGGGACAGTTGGCAACACTAGGAGTAACTCAGCGGGACAGGCAGCATCTCTGGAGAAAAGGAATAGGTGACGTTTCGGGTCGAGACCCTTCTTCAGGACCGAAACGTCACCCATTCCTTCTCTCCAGAGATGCTGCCTGTCCCGCTGAGTTACTCCAGCATTTTGTGTCTATCTTCGGTGTAAACCAGCGTCTGCAGTTCCTTCCTACACAGTTTTAGTTTAGAGATACAGCACAGAAACAGGCCCTTCGGCCCACCGGGTCCGCGCCGACCAGCGATCCCCTCGCACTAACACTATCCTACACACGCTAGGAACAATTTACAACAATCCCAAGCGAATTATCCTACAAATCCGCCTCACAGCGCCGGAGAGTCAGGTTCGATCCTGACCACGGGCGCTGTCTGTACGGAGTTTGTACGTTCTCCCCGTGACCTGCGTGGGTTTCCCACGAGACCTTCGGTTTCCTCCCACACTGCAAAGACGTGCGGGTTTGTAGGTTAATTGGCTTGGTATGAATGTAAAATTGTCCCTAGTGGGTGTAGGATAGTGTTAGTGTGCGGGGATCGCTGGGCGGCACGGACCCGGTGGGCCGAAGGGCCTGTTTCCGCGCTGTATCTCTAAACCAAAATCGTTCTCACCTTGGCCACAGCTAACAATGGCCAAGAAACATAGAAAATAGGTGCAGGAGGAGGCCATTCGGCCCTTCGAGCCAGCACCGCCATTCTATATAATCATGGCTGATCATCCACAATCAGTACCCCGTTCCTGCTTTCTCCCCATACCCCTTGATTCCGTTAGCCCCTAAGAGCTAAAGCTAACTTTCTCTTGAAAACATCCAGTGAATTAGCCTCCACTGCCCTCTGTGGCAGAGAATTCCACAGATTCACAACTCTCTGGGTGGAAACGTTTTTCCTCATCTCAGTCCTAAATGGCCGACCCCTTATTCTTAAACTGTGTGTGGCCCCTGGTTCTGGACTCCCCCAACATCGGGAACATTTTTCCTGCATCTAGCCTGTCCAATCCCTTAAGAATTTTATATGTTTCTCTAAGATCCCCTCTTATCCTTCTGGATTCCAGTGAATATAAACAGGCCCTTCGGCCCATCGAGTCCACGCCGCCCAGCGATCCCCGCACACTAACACTATCCTACACACACTGGGGACAATTTTACATTGATACCGAAGCCAATTAACCTACAAACCTGCAGATGATACTAAGCTGGGGGGTAGTGTGAATTGTGAGGAAGATGCAATAAGGCTGCAGGGTGACTTGGACAGGTTGTGTGAGTGGGCGGATACATGGCAGATGCAGTTTAATGTAGATAAGTGTGAGGTGATTCACTTTGGAAGTAAGAATAGAAAGGCAGATTATTATCTGAATGGTGTCAAGTTAGGAGGAGGGGGAGTTCAACGAGATCTGGGTGTCCTAGTGCATCAGTCACTGAAAGGAAGCATGCAGGTACAGCAGGCAGTGAAGAAAGCCAATGGAATGTTGGCCTTCGTAACAAGAGGAGTTGAGTATAGGAGCAAAGAGGTCCTTCTACAGTTGTACCGGGCCCTGGTGAGACCGCACCTGGAGTACTGTGTGCAGTTTTGGTCTCCAAATTTGAGGAAGGATATTCTTGCTATGGAGGGCGTGCAGCGTAGGTTCACTAGGTTAATTCCCGGAATGGCGGGACTGTCGTATGTGGAAAGGCTGGAGCGATTGGGCTTGTATACACTGGAATTTAGAAGGATGAGGGGGGATCTTATTGAAACATATAAGATAATTAGGGGATTGGACACGTTAGAGGCAGGAAACATGTTCCCAATGTTGGGGGAGTCCAGAACCAGGGGCCACAGTTTAAGAATAAGGGGTAGGCCATTTAGAACGGAGATGAGGAAGAACTTTTTCAGTCAGAGAGTGGTGAAGGTGTGGAATTCTCTGCCTCAGAAGGCAGTGGAGGCCAGTTCGTTGGATGCTTTCAAGAGAGAGCTGGATAGAGCTCTTAAGGATAGCGGAGTGAGGGGGTACGGGGAGAAGGCAGGAACGGGGTACTGATTGAGAGTGATCAGCCATGATCGCATTGAATGGCGGTGCGTACAGGCTCGAAGGGCTGAATGGCCTCCTCCTGCACCTATTGTCTATTGTCTATTGTCTTTGGAGTGTGGGAGGAAACCGAAGATCTCGGAGAAAACCCACGCAGGTCACGGGGAGAACGTACAAACTCCGTACAGACGGCGCCCGCGGTCGGGATGGAACCCGGGTCTCTGGCGCTGTGAGGCAGCAGCGCTACCCGCTGCGCCACCGTGCCGCCTCTGGTTAACAGTCGAGGCACCAGAAGCTAGAGGATGCAGATATTGCCACCTGAATCTCAAGGCTCGCCCCAATTAATCTCAAGGAAAGAACTGCAGGCGCTGGTTTACACCGAAGATAGACACAAAAAGGGCCGGAGTAACTCAGCGGGTCAGGCAGCATCTCTGGAGGTGTCGCCCCTTAACCCCCTAACCGGTCTGAAGGAGGGTCTCGACCCGAAACGCCACCCCATTCCTTCTCTCCAGAGATGCTGCCCGACCCGCTGAGTTACTCCAGCTTTGTGTGGTTCTTTCCTACACTGTGGACTGCTCGATTGTAAACATGTCTTGTCTTTCCGCTGGCTGGTCGGCACGCAACAAAAGCTTTTCACTGTACCTCGCTCGGTACACGTGACAATAAACTAAACCGTAACCGAGGGGGTCTCCGGCCTTCCTTGGGTTTCGGCTCAAGACCATTCTTCAAGGCCCGAAACGTCACCCATTCCTTCGCCCCAGAGATGCTGCCTGACCCGCTGAGCTACTCCAGCTTTGTGCGTCTATCTTCGGTTTAGAAACATAGACAATAGGTGCAGGAGGAGGCCATTCGGCCCTTCGAGCCTGTACGCACCGCCATTCATTGTGATCATGGCTGATCGTCCACAATCAGTTACCCGTGCCTGCCTTCTCCCCATACCCCTTGATTCCACTAGCCCCTAGAGCTCTATCTAACTCACTCTTAAATCCATCCAGTGAATTGGCCTCCACTGCCCTCTGTGGCAGAGAATTCCACAAATTCACAACTCTCTGGGTGAAAGAAAGTGCCTTCTAACTTCAGTGTTAAATGGCCTCCCCTTTATTCTTAGACTGTGTGTGTGTGTGTGTGTGGCCCCTGGTTCTGGACTGCCCCCAACATTGGGAACATCCCAACAGGGATTAACCTGGTGAACCTACGCTGCACTGCCTCAATTACAAGGACGTCCTTCCTCAAATTAGGAGACCAAAACTGTACACAATGCTCCAGATGTGGTCTTACCCCAGAGCCCTGCACTAATTAAACCAGCATCTGCAGTTTGTTCCCACACAGTGCTCGGGAACTTTAGTATAGTTTAGAGACACAGCGCGGAAACAGGCCCTTCGGCCCACCGTGTCCGCGCCGACCAGCGATCCCCGCACACTAACACTATCCCACACACACTAGGGACAATGTTTACATTTACCAAGTCAATTAACCTAACAAACCAGCACGTCTTTGGAGTGTGGGAGGAAACCGAAGATCTCGGAGAAAACCCACGCAGGTCACGGGGAGAACGTACAAACTTCGCTCAGACGGCGCCCGTAGTCGGGATGGAACCCGGCGCTGCATTCGCTGTGAGGCGGCAACTCTACCGCTGCGAAACCGTGAGTGTGTGTGTGTGTGTGCGTGCGTATGTGTGTTTGTGTGTGTGTGTGTGTGTGCGTGCGTATGGGTGTGTGTGTGTGCGTGCGTATGTGTGTGTGTGGGTGTGTGTGTGCGTGTGTGTGCGTGTGCGTGCGTATGTGTGTTTGTGTTTGTGTGTGTGTGTGGGTGTGCGTGCGTATGGGTGTGTGTGTGTGCGTGCGTATGTGTGTGTGTGGGTGTGCGTGTGCGTGTGTGCGTGCGTATGTGTGTGTGTGCGTGTGCGTGCGTACGTGTGTGTGCGGGCGTGCGTGTGTGTGTGCGTGTGTGTGTGCGTGCGTATGTGTGTTTGTGTGTGTGTGTGCGTGTGTGTGTGCGTGTGTGTGTGCGTGCGTATGTGTGTTTGTGTGTGTGTGTGCGTGTGTGTGCGCGTGTGTGTGTGCGTGCGTATGTGTGTTTGTGTGTGTGTGTGTGTGCGTGTGTGTGCGCGTGTGTGCGTGCGTATGTGTGACTGTGTGTGTGTGCGGGCGTACGTGTGTGTGCGGGCGTGCGTATGTGTGACTGTGTGTGTGTGCGTGCGTATGTGTGTTTGTGTGTGTGTGCGTGCGTATGTGTGTGTGCGGGCGTGCGTATGTGTGACTGTGTGTGTGTGTGTGTGCGTACGTGTGTGTGCGTATGTGTGACTGTGCGTATGTGTGTGCGTGCGCATGTGTGCGCGTGTGTGCGTGCGTATGTGTGTGTGCGTGCGTACGTGTGTGTGTGTGCGTACGTGTGTGTGCGCGCGTGTGTATGTGTGTTTGTGCTTGCGTACGTGTGTGTACGTGTGTGTGCGGGCGTGCGTATGTGTGACTGTGTGTGTGTGCGTGCGTATGTTTGCGTGCGTATGTGTGTGTGTACGTGTGTGTGCGTGCGTGCGTATGTGTGACTGTGTGTGTGTGTGGGCGTATGTGTGTGTGCGTGCGTGAGTGGGCTGATGATATATCCATCCCAGTGAATCTCTTCCCAGTGGTGGCTAATTAGTTCCTTTCCCCCCCCCCCCGTGTTCCTCACAGCTTGGCTCGCTGGGTGAGGTGAGACCGCCTGTGAGGGGGCTTAACTCTCCATCCGGAGATGGAAACGGAACATCCCTCTGCTGGAAATAGAATGAAGCATGTCAACAAGGCAGGACACCAGCCCACGACACAGACTGGGGGATAATTGGACCTTTAACTTCCCCCCGGGACAGAAAGGTTCAGGGGACGATACTAGGAGAGAACATTGTAGATACGCAAGCAACATTAGTTTAGAGATATGGCGCGGAAACAGGCCCCTTCGGCCCACCGGGTCCGCGCCGACCAGCGAACGCCGTGTCGAACAGCGTTCCACCGCGCCGACCAGCGATCCCCACACTGACCAGCGATCCCCACACTGACCAGCGATCCCCACGTCGACCAGCGATCCCCACACTGACCAGCGATCCCCACACTGACCAGCGATCCCCACACTGACCAACGATCCCCACACTGACCAGCGATCCCCACACTGACCCCACACTGACCAGCGATCCCCACACTGACCAGCGATCCCCACACTGACCAGCGAACGCCGTGTCGAACAGCGTTCCACCGCGCCGACCAGCGATCCCCGCCACGACCAGCGATCCCCACACTGACCAGCGATCCCCGCACTGACCAGCCATCCCCACACTGACCAGCGATCCCCACACTGACCAGCGATCCCCACACTGACCAGCGATCCCCACACTGACCAGCGATCCCCCACGCCGACCAGCGATCCCCACACTGACCAGCGATCCCCACGTCGACCAGCGATCCCCACACTGACCAGCGATCCCCACACTGACCAGCGATCCCCACACTGACCAGCGATCCCCACACTGACCAGCGATCCCCACACTGACCCCACACTGACCAGCGATCCCCACACTGACCAGCGATCCCCACACTGACCAGCGATCCCCACACTGACCAGCGATCCCCACACTGACCAGCGATCCCCACGTCGACCAGCGATCCCCGCACTGACCAGCCATCCCCACACTGACCAGCGATCCCCACACTGACCAGCGATCCCCACACTGACCAGCGATCCCCACACTGACCAGCGATCCCCCACGCCGACCAGCGATCCCCACACTGACCACACACTGACCAACGATCCCCACACTGACCACACACTGACCAACGATCTCCACACTGACCAGCGATCCCCACACTGACCAGCGATCCCCGCACTGACCAGCGATCCCCACACTGACCAGCGATCCCCACACTGACCAGCGATCCCCACACTGACCAGCGATCCCCACACTGACCAGCGATCCCCACGCTGACCAGCGATCCCCACACTGACCAGCGATGAACCCAGGTCTCGGGCGCTGCATTCGCTTATACGGCAACAACTCTACCACCGCGTCCAATATTGTAGATACACAAACAACTTGCACTACTAAATTGGGGTAACTGGTGTACCCCATCTTTCCCCTATCTCTGCACCAGCACGGTGGGGCAGCGGGTAGAGCTGCTGCCCCCCCCCCCCCTCACGGCGCCAGAGACCCCGGTTCGATCCCGACCACGGCTGCTTGCCTCTGTACCTGTTCTATCCTGCACTCTCGGGGGGGCAGTTTATCGAAGGCCACTTCAGCTACGAACCTGCGCGTCTTTGGGTTGTTGGAGGAAACAGGGGAGTCTTTCCGGGCGGTCACGGTGGCGCAGCGGGTGGAACTGCTGCCTCACAGCGCCGGAGACTCAGGTTCCATCCCGACTACGGGTGCCGTCTGTACGGAGTTTGTACGTTCTCCCCGTGGGGTTTTTCTCCGAGATCTTCGGTTTCCTCCCACACTCCAAAGACGTGCGGGTTTGTAGGTTAATTGGCTGGGCAAATGTAAAAACTGTCCCCGGTGTGTGTGTGGGATAGTGTTAGTGAGCGGGGATCGCTGGGCGGCGCGGACCCGGTGGGCCGAAGGGCCTGTTTCCACGTTGTATCTCTAAATCTAAACATTCAGCGGGACGGGCAGCATCTCTGGAGAGAAGGAATGGGTGACGTTTCGGACCGAAACCCTTCTCCAGGGTCAGGGTCTGAAGGGTCTCAAACTGAAACGTCACCCATTCCTTCTCTCCAGAGATGCTGCCCGTCCCACTGAGTTACTCCATCTTTTATGTGTCTAAACTAGCGTTGCCAACTGTCCCGCATTAGCCGGGACATCCCATATTTTGGGCTAAATTGGTTTGTCCTGTAAGGGACCGCCCTTGTCCTGTATTAGGCCCGGGAGACGCTGTAGGCCCGGACACTGTAGGCCTGGACACTGTAGGCCCGGGCACTGTTGGTTAGGACACTTTTGGCCCGGACACTGTAGGCCCGGGCACTGTTGGTTAGGACACTTTTGGCCCGGACACTGTAGGCCCGGACACTGTAGGCCCGGACAGCGTAGGCCCGGACACTGTAGGCCCGGACAGCGTAGGCCCGGACACTGTAGGCCCGGACACAGTAGGCCCGGACAGCGTAGGCCCGGACACTGTAGGCCCGGACACTGTTGGCCCGGACACTGTAGGCCCGGACGCTGTAGGCCCGGACAGTGAAGGCCCAAACACTCCAGGCCCGGACACTGCATGCCCGGACACTGTAGGCCCAGACACTGTAGGCCCGGACACTGTAGGCCCGGACAGTGAAGGCCCAAACACTGCAGGCCCCGACACTGTAGGCCCGGACACTGTAGGCCCGGACATTGTAGGCCCGGACACTGTAGGGCCGGACGCTGTAGGCCCGGACAGTGAAGGCCCAAACACTCCAGGCCCGGACACTGCATGCCCGGACACTGTAGGCCCAGACACTGTAGGCCCGGACACTGTAGGCCCGGACAGTGAAGGCCCAAACACTGCAGGCCCCGACACTGTAGGCCCGGACACTGTAGGCCCGGACATTGTAGGCCCGGACACTGTAGGGCCAGATGCCGCTGGCCATTGGCTGGGTGAGGTCACGTGGGGCGCGGGGCGGTGACGCCACCTTGTCCCTTAATAGGGAGTGAGATAGTTGGCAACCCCTAGTCTAGACTGAACTGTAACTGTGTGTATGGAATGAGGAGGTTGGTACTAAAACAACTTTTTAGAAGATATTTGGACGGGTACATGGAGAGGAAAGGTTCGGAGGGATGTGGGCCATTCGCGGGCAGGTGGGACTGGTGTAGTTGGGGCAACTTGGGCAAGTTGGGCCGAAGGGCCTGTTTCCACGCTGTGTGACCCTGTGACTCTAATAACCGGTCGCGAAGAGGCAGTATTCGGAGATTACCGAGCAGGAAGTATCACCAAAACACTTGTGCAATGCACTTGGGGCTTGACGCAATGGAAAACTCTTACACAATCCTTAACAATTCAATAACAGTTCTCTGCAGTGATGGTCAGTAACCGGAACAGTGTACCATGTGTGTAGTCTTTAGTTTAGTTTGGAGATACAGCGTGGAAACAGGCCCTTCGGCCCATCGGGTCCGTGCCGCCCAGCGATCCCCGCACACTAACACTATCCCACACACACACTAGGGACAATTTTCACATTTATACCCAGCCAATTAACCTACAAACCCGCACGTCTTTGGAGTGTGGGAGGAAACCGGAGCGCCCGGAGAAAACCCACGCAGGTCACGGGGAGAGAACGTACAAACTCCGTACAGACGGCGTCCGTGGTCAGGATCGAACCCGGGTCTCCGGCGCTGCATTCTTGCCATGGAGAGCGTGCAGCGTAGGTTCACTAGGTTAATTCCCGGAATGGCGGGACTATCGTATGTTGAAAGGCTGGAGCGATTGGGCTTGTATACACTGGAATTTAGAAGGATGAGGGGGGATCTTATTGAAACATATAAGATAATTAGGGGATTGGACACATTAGAGGCAGGGAACATGTTCCCAATGTTGGGGGAGTCCAGAACAAGGGGCCACAGTTTAAGAATAAGGGGTCGGCCATTTAGAACGGAGATGAGGAAGATCTTTTTCAGTCAGAGGGTGGTGAAGGTGTGGAATTCTCTGCCTCAGAAGGCAGTGGAGGCCAGTTCGTTGGATGCTTTCAAGAGAGAGCTGGATAGAGCTCTTAAGGATATCGGAGTGAGGGGGTATGGGGAGAAGGCAGGAACAGGGTACTGATTGAGAGTGATCAGCCATGATCGCATTGAATGGCGGTGCTAGCTTGAAGGGCTGAATGGCCTACTCCTGCACCTATTGTCTATTGTCTATTGTCTAACTCCACCGCCTTTCTGTGACGTTTCTTCCCCCTGATCTAGAGGCCAGACTCAGAGGGAAAGACTCTCCATTTGGGGCTGAGATGAGGAGTCAAGAATGCTTCACTGTCAGGACGTGTGAGAAGGAACTGCAGGCGCTGGTACAAAGCGAAGGCAGACAAAAATGCTGGAGTAACTCAGCGGGTCGGGCAGCGTCTCTGGAGAGAAGGAATGGGCGACGTTTCGGGTCGAGACCCTTCTTCAGACTGATGTCAGGGGAGGGGTGGGGCGGGACAGACATAGAATGTAGTCGGAGACAGGAAGACTGGTGGGAGAACTGGGAAGGGGGAGGGGATGGAGGGAGAGAGGGAATGCAAGGGCTACTTGAAGTTGGAGAAGTCAACGTTCGTACCGCTGGGGTGTAAGCTGCCCAAACGAAATATGAGGTGCTGTTCCTCCGATTTGCGCTGGGCCTCACTCTGACAGTGGAGGAGGCCCAGGACAGGAAGGTCAGTGTGGGAGTGGGAGGGGGAGTTGAAATGCTGAGCCACCGGGAGATCAGGTAGGTCCAGGCGGACTGAGCGGAGGTGTTGAGCGAAACGATCTCGCCAATGTATAGGCGTTGACACCTGGAACGGCGGCGGGTACAGTAGATGAGGTTGGAGGAGGTGCAGGTGAACCTCTGCCTCACCTGGAAAGACTGTTTGGGTCCTTGGATGGAGTCGAGGGGGGAGGGGAGGTAAAGGGACAGGTGTTGCATCTGGTGCGGTTGCAGGGGAAAGTGCCCGGGGATGGGGTGGTTTGGGTAGGAAGGGACGAGTGGACCAGGGAGTTACGGAGGGAACGGTCTCTGCGGAACGCGGAGAGGGGAGGGGATGGGAAGATGTGGCCGGTGGTGGGGGTCCCGTTGTAGGTGACGGAAACGTTGGAGGATGATTTGTTGTAAACGACGGCTGGTGGGGTTGGAAGGTGAGGACAAGGGGGCAAAGAGGTCCTTCTGCAGTTGTACAGGGCCCTAGTGAGACCGCACCTGGAGTACTGTGTGCAGTTGTACAGGGCCCTAGTGAGACCGCACCTGGAGTACTGTGTGCAGTTGTACAGGGCCCTAGTGAGACTGCACCTGGAGTACTGTGTGCAGTTGTACAGGGCCCTAGTGAGACCGCACCTGGAGTACGGTGTGCAGTTGTACAGGGCCCTAGTGAGACCGCACCTGGAGTACTGTGTGCAGTTTTGGTCTCCAAATTTGAGGAAGGATATTCTTGCTATGGAGGGCGTGCAGCGTAGGTTCACTAGGTTGATTCCCGGAATGGCGGGACTGTCGTATGTTGAAAGGCTTGTATACACTGGAATTTAGAAGGATGAGGGGGGATCTTATTGAAACATATAAGATAATTAGGGGATTGGACACATTAGAGGCAGGAAACATGTTCCCAATGTTGGGGGAGTCCAGAACAAGGGGCCACACACAGTTTAAGAATAAGGGGTCGGCCATTTAGAACGGAGATGAGGAAGAACTTTTTCAGTCAGAGAGTGGTGAAGGTGTGGAATTCTCCCTTCGGCCCACCGGGTCCGCGCCGACCAGCGATCCCCGCACACTAACACTATCCAACACACACACACACACACACACACACACACAGCTTACGATTTTGCCAAAGCAAGTTAATCTACAATCCTGTGGGGAAAAACACTCACTCTATCAGAGTGAGGCCCAGCGTAAACTACTGCCCATCGTCACCATCACCCACCCACTGTATCCCTTGTTCAAGATGTGGACTCTTATACATCGGCGAGACCAAACGCAGACTGGGCGATCGTTTCGTGTGACACCTTCACTGAAACTACCTGCCTGAACCAACCTGATCTCCCGGTCGCCGGACACTTTACTTCCCCTTCCCATTCCTAACCCAGACCTTTCTGTCCTTGGTCTCCTCCATTGTCCGAGTGAGGATAAATGCAAATTGGAGGAACAGCATCTCATATTTGGCTTGGGTAGATGAGGGAGATGAGGAAGGACTTTTTCAGTCAGAGAGTGGTGAAGGTGTGGAATTCTCTGCCTCAGAGGGCAGTGGAGGCCAGTTCGTTGGATGCTTTCAAGAGAGAGCCGGATAGAGCTCTTAAGGATGGCGGAGTGAGGGGGTACGGGGAGAGGGCAGGAACGGGGTACTGATTGAGAGTGATCAGCCATTGAATGGCAGTGCGTACAGGCTCGAAGGGCTGAATGGCCTCCTCCTGCACCTATTGTCTATTGTCTATTGTCTATAACCCAGGTGTATGAATAAAATAGGCTTATTTCAAGACTGGGCTTGTACTCGCTGGAATTTAGACGACTGAGGGGGGATCTTATTGAAACATATAAAATTCTTAAGGGGTTGGAGAGGCTAGATGCGGGAAGATTGTTCCCGATGTTGGGGGAGTCCAGAACCAGGGGTCACAGCTTAAGGATAAGGGGGAAGTCTTTTAGGACCGAGATGAGGAAACATTCCTTCACACAGAGAGTGGTGAATCTGTGGAATTCTCTGCCACAGAAGGTAGTTGAGGCCAGTTCATTGGCTATATTTAAGAGGGAGTTAGATGTGGCCCTTGTGGCTAAAGGGATCAGGGGGTATGGAGAGAAGGCAGGTACGGGATACTGAGCTGGATGATCAGCCATGATCATATTGAATGGCGGTGCGTACAGGCTCGAAGGGCCGAATGGCCTACTCCTGCACCTATTTTCTATGTTTCTATGTTTCTATGTCACACGGCAGCGGGGACTGGATGCTGACTACACGCGTAGTGTTTTCTCCTCTTAAGTTACAATTTACGCTGGGCCTCACTCTGACAGTGGAGGGGGCCCAGGACAGAAAGGTCA